>NC_044562.1:107634678-107717178 GCF_007565055.1 Rhinopithecus roxellana
TTGAAGAGTATCTCAACACTTAAATCAGAAACTCCTCATTTACGAATGTTGAAAGTATAGCACTTTATGCTATTTTAAAGAAGTTAGAGTGGTACGGACTTAACTAGTCAACTTGTCCACACAAAAGTCACTATCTTCTCAAGGGAGGAAGTGCTGTTCAAATAGGAACATGTGTATTTGCAGAGAAACTCGGTCTAGTTTATAGTGCTTGGGGTAGGAATGTTTAGCCAGGCTAATAGAAATAATTTTCAGGTTCAGGTCAAGAGCACAAAGTTTAAAAGTATAGAATGTTGTCTTGGGAACTCTGTGTGAGAAGCTATGGATGATCAGCTATCCAGATGAGCTGTGACAAAGAGTGGACTTCATTATTTCTTTTCTTTTTTTTTTTTTTAATTGTACTTTAAGTTCTAGAGTACATGTGCACAACGTGCAGGTTTGTTACATAGGTATACATTTGCCATGTTGGTTTGCTGCACCCATCAACTCATCATTTACATTAGCTATTTCTCCTAATGCTATCCCTCCCCTAGCAGCCCACCCCCTAACAGGCCCCAGTGTGTGATGTTCCCCTCCCTGAAAGAACTTCATGATTTCTAAAAGCTTCCGCCATCTCTTCCAAAAATAGCTTTATTTTTTAAATGAAAAGACAATGATATAATAACTAATTGCTATTGGAAATTTAATTTAGAGATCTTTATATTGGCAAAAATGAGTACATATATTTTTTTCCTCTTAAAAGATCTTCTTGTTTCATTTTAATATATAATAGCTACCTTATTTGATGTCAGGATGTTCCAGGTTGTTCTGAAGCCAGTTTTAAGCCTCTAGTCTCTGTGTATTCTACCACTAAAGAAGAGAATAATTTAACAGTAGATTATTTCATGATTCCCTAAGTATCTGAAGTATTTTTCTTCCTTTTTCTCTTTTTCTATTCATCCATTCACAGTACTATGTACCTGGTACCATGGCAAATGCTGGGAATATCAAAATGCAATAAGTTAGTGTCCTGGCTATACAGAAGTTCTTTAATAGTGGGGAAAGTAGACATATAAATACAGTTAAATAAATACCAAGAAAAGTGAGCATGAAAGGGCTCAGGGGAACTGCTGAGGAAGGAGAGGTGAACTGTGTCTCAATGGTTGACTTTGCCTTTCTGCTTACTCTGTGACCAAGAACTCCTTTATCATCCTTGATTGTGAATTGGCCACAGGGCTTAACTTTACTTTTTCCAAGAGTTCTTCTCTAGCTTTATAAATTCTGGCTTCCAATACGTCATCCTCTAGCATCTGTTTACTGTCTGAAGTTCAGAAATTAGCACACAGAATGCAGTGGTCTAGCTATTACTTGCTTAACTGAGACACTTAAAACAAATATTGAGTAGATTGAGTAGACTGAACTTATTAATTCAATTACCAAAAAATATAGAATACTACTGAAGAGTTAAAGCTTTTGATAAAATGTATAATTCTAAGAAGTCATGCTCCCACTCTTCATGTCTGCACATAAAGCATGAACTCAAATGTCAATGGTTGGGTTTGAATCTTGGCTATGACATTTTGGAATTGAGTGACTTTGGGCAAGCTGTCGTTGGGTTTTTGTGAAAAAGAAATAAGACAGTGCATAAAGGATACAGCACATTACTGGTCATATAGTAAATGTTCAATAATCATTGGCTACTATTACATCCTAATTGGCATCATCCTAATCTTGCTCCTGCTGTTAAAAGATAGTACTTTTTCTTAGGAATGGACTGAAGCATTTACTTAAGTGATGTGATTTGAAGGAACAATGGAAAGAAACATCAAATATATTATTTCACAAGTCTACAATATCTTGAAGTCCTAATGACTGTTATTTAATAAATTATTAATTCTGAAGTTTTCCTCACATTTGGTATTCTAATACATTTATGTCCTTACATGCAGAGAAAAAAGAAAATTGGCTTGACTCAAGGTACCTCCTCCAACCTTCTTTGACAAAATTGACAACTGTGGACATTGGAGGAGATAATCCTAAAGGGCACTAAAAACAACTTCACCTATTTTACAACTTTATGAAAAGTTGGATATATTTGCCTCTACTATTTCACATGGTAGTCATTAGGTCTAATGCAAAAAACCAAGGGCATCAACCAAAAAATACAATTTAGATGGTTTTCCAGTTTCCTGATGTGTATGTCTTCTCAAAGTTGACGAAGATGATGCAGTCTGTGGGAATGTATTGCTTCAGAATGCATTAATTTTTCTTTTACATACTATAGGCACAAAGTGATGATGGTTGAGATATATCCAATCCATCATTTTGCTGAGAAAAAAATTGGATAATATATAAAAAAGAAACATTTACTTGAATTCTTTTGAATTGAAACAAGATAGAGAGAAAGCCGAGCAAAGTGGATGAAAACAGAGGTGAGGCTGAGTTCAGTGAGGCAGTGGTTAGAGATTATTTTCCCCTGGAATTGCTAAATTTAGAAAGAGGCCACAGTGAGGCTAACCCGCTGAGAAGAACTTTAGACATCCGCGCTCAGAGAGGTGGAAGATTAGAATATATAGAAGGGAGGGTAAGAGACACAAGGAATACAGTGAGAAGGGCTAACATACGTTTAATCAAAGTCTAAGAGGAGAGAAGAAAAAAATGGGGCAGAAGCAACTGATAAAAGATGGTAAGCCAAAGATTTGAAAAGCCCTACAAACTCCAGGCAATACAAGGAAAAAGAAAAGAACACTTAAGAAATTTTTAAAAAAGAAAAAATATCCAGAAAAAGATGAAAAAAAATTTTTTTAAATGTAGCTGAAGAAGAAATGCTGGTTATCTTCAAAGAAACAATAATTAGACTGACGGCTGAATTCTCCAAAAACAACAATAAAACAAAATAAAAAACAAACCAGAAAGCAATGGAATTAATTCTTTAAAGTATTAAAATGAAAACAACTGCTGACAAAAAATTCCATAGTTGATGAAAATATCTTTCAGAAGAGCATCTTCAGAAAACAAAAATAGGCCAAGAAAATTATGACCCGTAGACTCACATTCACACTAAAAAAAAAAAAAAAAAAAAAAAGTCAAGAGTATTCTTCAGGGAAAATAGAAGAAAAATAAATCTAAATTGAAGCTTTGAGATTCAGAAAAGAACAAGGAACCATAAAAATGGTAAAATTCTAAAATGTGTGTAAATCTAAATGGAAACTGACTGCATAATACGCTAGTAATAATAATGATGTCTTACAAAGTTTAAAATACAAATAATTAACATATTAAATAAAAATGGCATATAATGTGGGGTTTAGGCACTTGAATTAAAATGTTGCAAGTTTTTTACTTTGTTTGGAAGATGGTGAATGTATCAAGTTGGACTTAAATTTGTCAAGACTGTACATTGCAATTTCTAGAGTAAGCACAGAAAAGTAAACATATGTAAAAATTTCATATTGATGAATGGGAAAGCAAGAATAAAAAAACATCAATCCTTTAGGAGAAATTAAAACACTTGCACACTGTTGATGGGAATGTATAGTGGTGAAGTTGTTATGGAAAGCAGTATGCCTGTTCCTCAAAAAACCAGAATTGCCATAAGACTCAGCAATTCTATCTATGGATATATACTCCAAGAGGATTTAATACAGGATCTATAAATGATATTTGTACATCAATATTCATAGCACCTATTCACATTAACTAAAACATGGAAGCAATCTAAGAGTCCATTGACAGATGAAAGGATAAGAAAAATGTGGTATATATGTACAATGGAATACTATTCAGTCTTAAAAAGAAAGGAAATTCTGACACATGCTATAATAAGAATGAACCTCAAGGACATTATACTAAGTGAAATAAACCAATCACAAAAAAGACAAATTCTGTATGATTCCACTTATATTAGGTACCTAGAATAGTGAAAATGATAGATACTAAAAGTAGAATGGTGGTTGTAAGGGCATAGGGGGAGGAGAGCAGAAAAGTTATTATTTAATGGGCATAGAGTTTTAGTTCTGCAAGATAAGAGTTCTGGAGAGGGATAGTGATGATGGTTGCACAACTATATGAATGTACTTAAGTACATTAACTGTACACTTAAAATGGTTATGATGGTAAGTGTTATGATACATGTATTTACCATAACAAAAATTTAAAGAAATGAATAAATCAATGCACTTGAAAGTAAAGTGTGAGAAAAAGAATAATAGAATGGGCAAAACAAACAGAAAAACAATTAGTAAAATAATATACTTGAACCATGAATATCAGTACTTGCATTAAATATAAAGAGATTAATATATCAATTAAAAATATTTTCAGATGATATGCTGTTTACAAGAGACACACTATTATAGACTATGATTCAAATATTTCAAAGGAATGTAAACGTACAGCAGGTTACTGAACTGCAATACAGTTGAGCAAGAAATCAGCCACAGAAAAATAACCAGAAGTAGCATACTTCCAAGTAACTCATGAGTTAAGAAAAAAAATCACAATGAAAAATAGAAAATGTATACATAAATGATAAAAGTACTGCACATCAAAACTTGTGAGATGTAGCTAAAGCTGTGTTTGGAGAGAAATGTACAGTTTGAAATAGATATATTGAAAAAGTAAAAAAGCTAATAATCAGTGAAGTAAACATCTAACTTAATACAAGATAAAGGTAACATATTAGTCCTAATAAAAATAGAAAACAGTAAAAACTAAAACAAATCTGAAAATAATACAATAGAAAACACTCATAAAAATAAAGATTGGCTGGGTGGAGTGACTCACACCTGTAATCCTAGAACTTTGGGAGGCTGAGGCGGGTGGATCACCTGAGGTCAGAAGTTCGAGACCAGCCTGACCAACATGGTGAAACCCCATCTCTACTAAAAATGCAAATGTTAGCCGGGCATGGTGGCATGCGCCTATAGTCCCAGCTAGTAGGGAGGCTGAGGCAGGAGAATTGCTTGTACCCAGGAGGTGGAGGTTGCAGTGAGCTGAGATCATGCCACTACACTCCAGCCTGGGTGATAGCAAGACTCTGTGTCAAAAAAAAAAAAAAAAAAAAGAGAGAGATTGACAGGGGGCTTCAAGATAACTAGAAGCATCCAGCACTTGCCTCCTCCACAAAGAATAACCAAAATATTACGTAAAATAGAGCATCTAATAGAGAACACTGGACTTTAACACAGAAGTGACAGGAAACACCTGAGGTGTGCAAGGAGAAGGAAGCAGGCAGCCAGCCTGGCCAGGATTGGTTGGGAACTGGGAGAGGTTCCCCAGTGTAAGGAAAATGTAAATAAGAGATCCCTAGCAGTCCACATTCCCACTATGGACTCCTGTAATCCTAGCCCCTCTGGAGAGCACCTCAATCTTAATGGGCTCTGAAACTAGCATAGGGAGCTACCTGGAGATTTTGTGATGGCATTGCTACAGAGAGGGAGCTCACACCGGGTCCCACCCTCACCACCCCCTGAGTCCTAAGCAGCTGTAGCACAATGCCATTTTCAGAGCCCAATCCTCACCAGACTGCATCCTGCCCTGAGGCCCAATCGTCCCTATACATCCACATCCCTAGAGCCACATTGACCTATCTCCATGTCTACCTGAAAGGCTGCAGTGATTCAATATTGGTTAGATGAGTAGAGTTCTCACATACCAATAATCTTAAATGTAAACAAGTTAAGTTTTCCACTTAAAATATATAGATTGGCCGAATGGATTAAAAAATGACCCAACTATATCTAATGATATGCCACAAGGAACTAGAAAAGCAAGAACAAACCAATATCAAAATTAGTAGAAGAACTAAATGGAGACTAAAAAATAATGGAAAGTGTATCAATGAAACTCAATAAACTGCTAGCTCAACTAATCAAGAAAAAAGAGAAGACCTAAATAAAATCAGAAACAAAAAAGGCAACATTATCACTGATATCACTGATAACATACAAAAATCATCAGAGAGTATTATAAACAACTGTATGCGAATCCATTGGAAAACTTGGAGAAAATAAATTCCTTGACACATACAACTTCTAAATCAAGTTTAGCTGAAAGCTGTCTCCTTGCAGTTTGGCCTAAAGGTTTCTCTGTACATCATGAACTAACCTAGATGGAGTTGTAAACAGACAGTAGCATACTCTTGTGACAATCAGAGTTTTGGCTAATTAAAGGTGGCCAGTTTTTCAAACTGTGTTTAAATAAGGCCAAGGCTGAGCTGTAATGAATCCAGCTATTTCTGTACATCACTTCCATTTTCTGTACATCACTTTCCTTTTTCTGTTCATAAATCTTCTTTCACCACGTGGCTATGTTGAAATCCTGAGCCTACTCTGGCTCGGGAGGCAGCCCAATTCATGAATCACTCTTTGCTCAGTTAAACTGTTTAATTTAATTCAACTAAGCTTTTTCTTTTAGCACAACTTACCAGGGAAGAAAAAGAAAACCTTAATAAACCAAAAACAAGTAACAAGATTGATTTTAAAAAGTTTCCCAACAAAGAAAAGCCTAGGATTGGATGGATTCATGGCCGAATTCTACCAAACTTATAAATAAGAATTAACACACATTTTCTTCAAACTACTTCAAAAACTTGAAGAAGAAGGAGGTTTGCCAAACTCATTCTCTGAGGCCAGCATTACCCTGATACCAAAACCAGACAAGGACACAACATCCTTCATGATTAAAACTTGAAACAAACTAGGCATCAAAGAAGCATAACTCAATAAAATAAAGGTGATATATGACAAACCCACAGCTAATATCACACTGAATGGGGACGATATGAAAGCCTTTCCTCAAAGAACTGGAACAAGGCAGTGATGCCCACTTTCACCACTTCTATTCAACATAGTACTAGAAGTCCTAGCCAGGGCAATCAGGCAAAAGAAAAAAAGAAAAGGCATCCAAATTGGAAAAGAGGAAGTCAAGTTGTCTCTCTTTACAGATTACATGAACTTATATTTTGAAAAACCTTAAGACTCCACCAGAAAACCACTTAGATTTAATAAATAAATTCAGAAAAATTGAAAGATACAAAATCAACATACAAAAAGCAGTAGCATTTGTATACATCAGTAATGAAATGCTGAAAAATAAATCAAGAAGACAATCCCATTTATAACAGCTGCAAAAAGAAATATCTAAGAATATCTTTAACCAAGGAGATGAAAGACCTCTACAAGGAAAACTAGAAAACACTGATGAAAGAAATTAAAGAGGACACAAATAAATGGAAAAGCTTCTCATGCTCAGGAATCAAAGGAATTAACATTATTAAAATGACCATACTAAGCAGTCTAAAGATTTGATGTAATCACTATCAAAATACCAATGTCATTTTTCACAGAAATAGTAAAAACAAACCCAAAGTTTGTATGGAACCAACAAAGAGCCTGAATAACCAGAGCAATCCTGAGCAAAAAGAACAAAGTTGGAGGCATCACTCTACCTGACTTCAAAATATATTACAAGGTTATGATAACCCAAACAGTATTGTTTGTATTGTTTGGGTATAAAATGGACACAAACACCAATGGAACAGAATAGAGAATACAGAAAGCAATCTACAAATTTGGCTGGGCACGGTGGCTTATGTCATCCCAGCACTTTGGGAGGCCGAGACGGGCGGATCACAAGGTCAGGAGATCGAGACCATCCTGGCTAACCTGGTGAAACCCCATCTCTACTAAAAAATACAAAAAAAAAAAAAAACTAGCCGGGCGAGGTGGCGGGCGCCTGTAGTCCCAGCTACTCGGGAGGCTGAGGCAGGAGAATGGCCTAAAACCCGGGAGGCAGAGCTTGCAGTGAGCTGAGATCCGGCCACTGCACTCCAGCCTGGGCGACAGAGTGAGACTCCGTCTCCAAAAAAAAAAAAAAAAAATCTACAAATTTACAGCTAACTTATTTTTGACATAGTTGCTAAAAATATGCAATGGGGAAAGGACACCCTCTTCAATAAATGGTTCTGGGAAAATGACATTCATGCGAAGAGGAATGAAACTAGACCCATATCTCTTGCCATATATATAAATCAAGTCAAAATGATCAAATATCTAAAAGTAAGATGCCAAACTGTAAAACTACTAGAATAAAACATAGACAAAACACTATAGGCCATTTGTCTAGGCAAAGATTTTATGGCTAAGACCTCAAAAGCACAGACAATGAAAACAAAAATAGATAAATGGGACTATATTAAACTAAAATGCTTTTGCACAGCAAAGGAAACAATCAAGAGAGTAAAAACAACTTGGTGATAGGGAGAAAATACCTAACAATGATTCATCTGACAAGAGACTGGTGTCCAGAATATATAAGAAAGTCAAACAATGCAACAGCCAAAACAGCAACAACAGCAACAACAAATGGTCCCACTAAAAAGTGGGCAAAAGATATGAATAGACATATCTCAAAAGAAGACAGAAATGGCAAACAGGTATGAAAAATTGCTTGACATCAGTAATGATCAGGGAGACACAAATGAAAATCATGATGAGATATTATCTTCACCCAGTTAGAATGGCTACTTTTAAAAAGGCAAAAAAAATCTGATGCTGGTGATAATGTGGAGAAAAGGGAACCCTTATACAGTGTTGGTGGGAATGTAAATTAGTACAGCCATTATAGAAAACTGTATGGAGGTTTCTCAAAAAACTTAAAAGTAGAGCCAGCACAAGATCAAACAATAACACTACTGAGTATTTATCCAAAGGAAAGGAAATCAGTATATTGAAGAGATACCTGTACCCCATGTTTATGGCAGCACTATTCACAATAGCCAAGATATGGAATCAAACTAAGTGTCCATCAGCAGATGAATAGATAAAGAAAATGTGGTAAATAAACACAGTGGAATACTACTTGGCCATAAAAAAAAAAAATAAAATCCTGTTATTTACAGCAACATGGATGAAACTGGAGGTTATTGTGTGAACTGAAATAAGCAAGGCACAGAAAAACAAATATCATGTGTTCTCACTCAAATGTGAGAGTTAAAAAGATTGATCTCATGGAGGTAGTCAGTAGAAAGATACTTACCAGAGGCTGGGAAGGGTGTGTGTTGGGGGTGGGGGGTGGGGGGCATTGGAGGAATGAATAAAAATTGTTTAATGGGTAAAACATACATACAAACATACAATTAAGTAGAAGAAATAATGTTTGATAGCACAGTAGATTTACTATAGCTAACAACAATGTATTGTAGATTTCAAAATAGCTGGAAGAGAGAACTTGACATATTCCCAATAGATAGCAATGATAAATACTTGAGGTGATGGATAGCCCAAATACCCTGACTTGATCATTCCATATTCTATGTGTGTAACAAAATATACAAATATTATGTATCAATAAAAAGCTAAATCTAACCATGCTTCTCTTAAAAATATAGAAATTGACAAAGCCAGAAGTCTAATAGGCAAATAAAATAGATTAACTTGAAAAGGCTAATAAAATGGGTAAATGTTTGGTAAAATGATCAAGAAAAAAAAGAGGACAGATAACAAATATAATAAATGGGAAAAAATGACATTATTATAGACCCTTCAGAAGCAAAAAATATCAAAGGAGAATATCATGAATGACTATACAGTAATAAGTTTGAAAATTTAGATGACATTGAGAAATTTCTAAAAAATCAAAACTTAACAAAACTGATACAAGAATGGAAATTAGAAATGAGTATTAATACAAAGTTTTAATATGAAATAAGAGTATAAACCGTCAATATCATTTGCTATTAAAATGCTAAATTCTGAATTCAAAAGGTAAACAAATTAACCCAAATCAAACCAAACTGACCAAACAATATCTCACCTTTCCACAAATAATACTTCCAATATACTTATTATCTTTGTTGAATTCTGTCAGACGTTTTAAGAAGACATCAATTTAGAGCAATTCTAATAGAAAATAAAAAGAAAACATTCCTCAACTTGTTTCATGAGGCAAGCATAACTTTGAAATGAAAACTTCTTAAGAATATTTTGAGTAAGAAAATTGACAAGCCAATCTTACTCATGAACATAGATAAAAATCCCTAAACAAAGTATTAGTAAACCCAGAATGGCAATACACAAAAAAGATGATACATCATGATTAAGTTAGGTTTATTCTAGGAATGCAAAATTGGTTTATCGTTTTAAAAATCAGTGGACTTAACAAATTAACAAAGAAAAATCATACAGTCATCTCAATATACATAGAAAAAGCTTAGACTAGAATTCAATTCTCATTCATGATCAAACATCTTAGCAAACTGTGAATAGAAGGAAGCTCTTAATTTAATAAGGAGTATCTACAAAAACATCCAGAAATATAATACCTAATGGGGAATGACAAAAACGTTCATCTGGATTTGAAGAATGGAACAATATGGCTGCAAATTTACTACATATTCTTCAATGTTGTCTTGAAGAGCCTAACTGATGCAATTAACCAAGACAAAGGAACTACAATAATTGGGAAGGAAAAAATACAATTGTCATTGCATTTCAGAAGATATAACTGCATAACTAAGAAATTCTCAGTCATCTATAAATAAATTATTACAATTTAAAAGTTAATTTAGCAAGATTACTGAATAAGGCCAATTAAAAACATAAAAACATATAAATCACATATCTACTACACTGAAGAGTCTGAAATAAGCTTCAGAGATAAGTGTTAGCTAACTCATCTAGCTAAATCCAAAATTTCAGACAAACTCAGAAGTGACAATCTTGAATCTGTGGGAGGAATTTACCCCAAATTTCTTTAAAATTCTCTGAAAGTTTTAAGTCTTTTTTCAGTGGAATTCTATTGGTATAGTGATAGTTATTTGAAGAAATGAGTCTATTTTTTTAATGGAATATCAGTATCTGTGTAACTTTTTCCATGATAGTAACGACCAGCAAAACCTCATGCTGGAGAAGTCATCATCAATAGTTAAATGGGATTTTGTTCTATTATATTTCCTCAGTGCTTTTTTTTCCCCCAAGTGTCAGCATCTCCTTGTGAACAGCCTCTCTTTCCAAGTCCTCCCTGTGGTGAACCCAAATGTTGTTTATCAGACAGGCATAATTCAACTCACTAAAATACATCCCTGCCAATAGGATTCGTGCTATGAACCCCAGCCCCCTCTGCCTAGTAACATATGCACTTTGTTCTCAATCTGCGTCATGAAGATCTGTAGGCAGGTGTAGGTGGTACTTAACAGATGCAAACGTTTTATTTTTCTGGCTGTTTCCTTTGTCATTTGGACACGATGGCAGAAAAACAATCATCCCTCCATTACAAAGGATTCGGACTGAGAGTCAGCTGTCATGGCTGCCCCCAACCTACTCTTCCCCAGTGTGACCTGCCAGATGATGGGAGAGAAACAAAACCACTCTGCAGCTTATTTTAGTCCAATCATTTCTTGTTGTGTTTCTATAGCTGGGCCATGCTTTCTTATCATACATACCTAACTAGCTTAAAAAGAAGATGCCTAAATGGAATCTAGACTTAAAAACACAGCACTTTAAAATGTGGTTGATATCATGTTCCTCCAACATTGAAATGTTTTAAAACTGAATTCTAGGATTCAGAAAATGTAAGTATGTTTTAATCACCTAGCAACCCTTTATAGGTTTAGTAGACATGAAAATATGAGAAGATAATGAGAATATGGTTCTAGCACTAAATTTCATTTTTTAATCTCTTTTTTTTTAACCAGGAAGAAAAGCAGGAAACTCCCTACATGTGAGTTTTTAAAAGATCCTAAATTCAGTTAAATCCTGAGATAAAAACAAAACCCCAAAATACGTAACTTATTTTATTCCCTCTTGATTTTTCTAAGTTGTTGGATCTAAAGTTAATTTCAAGGTCACTTGTTGGGTTTCCAGTTGGATATCCCAGGAATTTGTTTGTTTGTTTGTTTTTGATTTTTTGAGATGGAGTTCTGCTCTTGTCGCCCAGGCAAGTTGCACTGCAAGAGTGCAATGGCGTGATCTTGGCTCACTGCAATGTCCATTTCCCAGGTTCAAGTGATTTTCCTGCCTCAGCCTCCCAAGTAGCTGGGATTACAGGTGCCCGCCACCAGGCCTGGTTAATTTTTGTATTTTTAGTAGAGACGGGGTTTCACCATGTTGCCAGGCTGGTCTCAAACTCCTGACCTCAAACGATCCACCTGCCTCAGCCTCCCCAAGTGCTGGCTTTACAGGCGAGAGGCACTGCGCCTGGCCCCAGGAATTGTTTTTAAACTGTCGCTGATAGTAGTTCTAATAAACTTAAAAGATTTTGAAAACACAAAGATATGACTTGCTATCTGTAAACGAGATCATTTCAGAAATCAAAACTGTGACATTTGAGAAGGATCTAAACTTGGCATAGTTGTGTGTAGAAAAGGAACAGTAGATTTTTAAAGGATTATAAGCTATGTGGTTTATTAAATCACTTGTTTATTCAAAATCTTTCCACCTCTTCTAAACAATGTACATGTCTATTTCTATCTTTCTGTTTTTGCATTTGAAACTGAAAATCACTTTAGCTTCAGGAGTATTATTTGGAATTTTTGTTCAAAAATAGATTTTGGTTGTCTTTCATTTATTCAGTGGATTCGTTGTATTAAATAAGGAGGGCTATTTTTAGAAAGGAGAGGAAAAATTCACATTTAGCAATCAATTATAGTATTTTGATTGATGATGATGTAAATCCCAAGCTTTGTACTGTCAGTGGATAAGTGAGGGTGGTCACTTCTGCTAGGTCCTTGTCTTTTTGTGGTAGTGGTCTAACAATGCGTAAGTATTGTCAACATTACCATAGGAGCCCCCCTTAACGTCTTTTCAAAAGGCCAAGACATTACTTGAAACATCTGCATTTGTTAACATTAAATCAAGCTCCTTTATCATTGTTAAAAATTACTTAGGGCTTTCTTACTCACATTTCCTTCTTTGTTTCCACTGTGCAGGCATAGAATATTGATAGTACAAAATGTGTTAGAATGCTCAAACATAGGGTTTTTGGTGATATTTTAATAATAAACCTGTTTTTGCAGCATAGCCTATCATGGATTTTTTTTTTCAAGACAAATTTTAGAATCATTCATGATCCACTATGAATTCATTCTGAATGTTCAGAATTTTTAAAGCCCTTTGGCAAACAGTCATCTGCTTCTTGCCCAGAACATATGACGATTTCGCCAGGAGATTACACTCATACATGACAAACTCTGTTTAGGGCCTGCTCACATTCAAAGACAGAGCAATGAGCTCTGAGCTCTGCCTGATTCCTTTTACTTTCTGACACTGGGGGAACAACCCACTTAGCCACTTATATTGGAGCTCTCAAGGCAGAAGGCAGCCATCTTGGGCAAAATTGCATCAACTTGCTCTGAGCCCAGCTATTGTAAGTAGTGATCATTTGGCTTAAGGGGACTTAATGCTTTCTAACCACACCAACTGGTGTAAGGACAAGCTGACCTCACAACTGAATGGTCTCCTTACCCTGCCCATCTCTCACACTGCACTCATATTGCTGCCCTCAAAATTTTGCAAGCAGGAAGTAGAAGTCAATCTCTTTGTTCATATGCTCTCAATCTCCCTAAGACACATTACAAACTGTCCAAACATCTAATCACCTCACTCACTTCTGGTTCTCCAAGATTGTCAGAGCTTAGCAAATATTCATGTGGAAAGTTAAATGCGTCTGACTGGCAAGCATGCCAATCTTTCTTTGCTTGTGAGTGGGGAGCAGTTCCTTTCTCTTCTTTACAGGTTGGGGAAAGGAAATGAATTGACACAGCACTGTCTATCTTGATGATCTGTTTCAATCTCCCTTTCTAATTTATTATCAATTCTCCTATAGGCAGGAAATGGTTCAGTGTGATGAAATCACTAGATAGTTTCTATAATCTTAATTAAGTCTAGCATAGGTGTATCTAGTTTTTCTTGTTTGTTTATTTTCAGAAAGTGAATGTATTTATTACCTACTGTTTTCATTATTGAAACTTCAGCAAAATTTCCAAGACAATAGGAAAAGACTCCTTCAACATCCTGTTGCTTTATCTTATGGAGTAGTTAGCAGATTGTTAAAAATTGTGGCTGGCAATTTTCATGATTTTGAAAAAGTTAAACAATCTTATTAAGTAATCACTAACTTTCTATTCATGTTTCTGATTGCATTTCTGCACATTTAATCCTGAGGTGGTTAAATACATGTGAAAAGGAAAAAAGTCATGAAATAATGTTTTCCATTTTCCCATTTCACATGCCTTTCACTTTGACAGAAGATATAGGATAACTTGCCTCCTATTGATGCAAACTATCAATAAGTGTTGAACTTGCTGTAATGCACAACGACCTTGAGATTGGGAGTCTAAATATTCTCTCAATACAGGGTGAATGGTAGATATATGGGTTCCTGTGACTAGATATGTGTGTGTGTGTATGTGTGTGTGTGTGTGTGTGTGTGTGTTTCCTGGAGCTGTAGCAAGAGATTTCTACCAGATGTAACCCATGGAGTAAAAAATGGGAATAGTAGCCAAACCAGGTTCACCGGCAAAACTGAAGCTCAAATACCATAAGCAGAAATAAAGTCAGGAGTCACAGATCTAGAAGACTGAGCCTTAGTAGAAATAAAATGAGGGAATAGGTTGGGAATAAGTAAGAGGAGGTTCACAATAAAAGCTATAAACCCTGGTGGATACCTAAGTCTTGCTTTAAGGATCTATGGTATATGTATGCACTTGAGTTGGCCTAATTTAAAGAGCCAGAGCTAGCCACGATGAAAATAGCTATATTTTTCTTATTTAAAAGTCATTTTTTGGTGGAAACCAAAAATGCCTGTGAGAATGAAACTTCAAAACTGCTTGCATTTCTCTAAGGCCATTAGACTATATATTAAATTCCTGGCAAGTTCTTATTTCTTATTTATGGTAACACAAGTCAATCTATTTTAAACATATGATGCTCTCTGGGAAAACAACAATAACATATACAATATGGCGAACCTCAATGGGTCCAGAAGGCAGATTTTAGTCTGTGGTGTGAAACCAAATTGTGAACCAGGGAGTAAATGAAAAAGTCCTCTAAATGATAAATGACAGTCCAGAGCTTACTCCAGAGAAGAGGTTGGCACGCTTTCAAAACCTTACCCAGACAATTGTACATAGAGTAAGGAAGCAGATGAGAAGCAGTAATATAATGACAATGGTGAGAAATAACAGCCAATTTAGAGGAAGGACAAAGGACTCTTTATGCAAAAGAGAAGCATATTAGGGGCAATTTATTAGAGGAAAGGGCTCTATATGTCTTCTGAGTTATTAGGGAATTATTTCATTATAAACAGTTCACTAATTTATAATAAAAAAAAACTCAGGTTGTCATTACAGCCTAAATAATTAATGGTCAAATAATTTTCTTAAAAATATGGTTTTCAAAAGTGACATTGTTGCCTAGGCATGGTGGCTCATGTCTGTAATCCCAGCACTTTGGGAAGCCGAGGCAGGTGGGTCGTTTGAGCCCAGGAGTCTGAGACCAGCCTGAATAATATGGCAAAATCCCTTCTCTACAAAAAGTACAAAGAAATTAGCTGAGTGTGGTTGCACACATCTGTAGTCCCAGCTACTCGGGAGGCTGAGGTGGGAGAATCACCTGAGCCTGCAAAATCGAGGTTGCAGTGAGCCATGATCATGCTGCTCTACTCATGCCTGGGAGAGGGGCATGAGACCCTGTCTCCAAAAAAGCAAAACAAAAACAAAAAAATTGACATTGTTAAAAGAGAAAAAAAAAACCATACTAAACAGTTGATTTTCCTGATAATGTTAGAGATATTAGATTTTGCTCTTTGTATTCAGGATAATACATTTGAGTTATCTTTGAAGGCTTGATTGAAAAATCTCAAAAAAAAAAAAAACCCCACCCAAAATTAACATTGTTAAAAGAGAAAAAAACCTATACTAAACAGTTGATTTTCCTGATAATGTTAGAGATATTAGATTTTGCTCTTTGTATTCAAGATAATACATTTGAGTCTTTGAAGGCTTCGTTGAAAAATGACTAGTGTACTACCAACGAGCAAAGTTGTCAATGACTTTTCTCATTGGAACTTTTCTGCTTCACCTTTACAAAGGAAGATGGCTGCTGAGTGGCCACGTTTAGAGTGGTAGACAAAGAGAGGGTAGGATATGGGGTATTTATTCACAGGAAGCCTGCAGAGTTAAATATCTCTGGTCTACAGAAACTTTAGGACCAAATTTCCCATTACCAGTCAATGAGTGGTGCTTGTTGGATTTGTGATGTGTGTCTTCATCTTTATTTGCTGCCAACATTATCAAGGTCAAAGTTGAGAGATTATTTTAGATAAGGGGAATGGAGCCAGAATTGAGATTACCTCAGGAGTTAGTTCTCCCTAGAGGAGTAGCTAATCTGGGGACCCTCTGTGGTGATTGTTGGTGCTTCTCACCACAAGAGGTTCTTATCTCAGGATTCTGAAAAGAAAGAGTAGTAGAAACCATTATTTTCATTGTCTTCTTTTTGCCGTGACTGCAAGGGAATTCACAGCCCTTCTGCCCTTCCACCATGGAATAATGCAGCAAGAAGATCCTCACCAGATGACCCCTTGATCATGGATTTCCCAACTTCCAGAACCATGAGCCAAATAAACTTCTACTGTTTATAAATTACCCAGTCTGTGGCATTCTGTTTAGTGACAATAAATCAGACTAAGATAGCTGGGTGGAATTATTCTCCTATGATTTGAAGAAGGCAGTGTTTCTCAGTATTTTTATTGCTTCTTTGGTTTAGGGGATTTTCAAACTGATTATTTTAATTAAGATACAGAGTATCCATTGTAAAATGTAAGTTATTTATACAATAAAATTGGGGCAGGTTTAAAGGAGGACAAATTATTCTGTCATTTTTGCTTAATGCTTTTAGGAATTCCTTTTTCCTCATTCTTCCAAGAATCTCATTCTTGTCATTTGCATTATTTTGATTATTATTCTTTGGGTATCTCAATTCTCTTTTTATGACAATAGTAAAGTAGTAATAGTTTCAATATAAATTTCTTTGCTGTTTAAAAATATGCAAAACACAAGGGAACCAAGACCGCTTGGCATCTCATTGTACCCCTTCAACCCTTGCTCCTAACTAAACCATACCAATATGTACTTGTTTATCACTAGAAATGATAATATCAAATAATCTAAGAAGTAATTTTTCTCATGAGATGTATTTATAGGTATTTTCAATAGCTTAGCTTTAAATTTAAGAAGCAGAGAAGGACAATTATAATCTGCAATTTGGGCGAGGAGCAGGGAAGAATTGATAGACATTTGTTGACTGGGTACAGGCAGTACTAGCTATGTCTCCAGTCAAGAAGTTGCATAACTTAATGGTCATGCTTTGATGTTTGCCGAAATTCTTTAAACCTTGTATACTGAAAGATTAAATGAGATAAAACACACATTCGTGGAAATGAACTAGAGATAGCCTGAGTGGTGATTCCTCCTCTGTATTCACAACCTCACAGGTGTCGAGCTTTTGTATTTAAGCCAAATTAGTGCTCTTCCTCTTTCCTGCTTCAGAATGAGCTGCTTCTCAAAAGGCTCTTATGTCTTTCTTGTAAAGAGACTTTTGTTAAGTGTACCAAAAAAAAGAGTTTATCAGTTCTTGAGTCATCTCCAGTCTTGATAAACCTGAGTCATAGAGTGAACATAGTGTAGTATAGAATGATGTATTAGGCTGTTCTTGCTTTGGTATAAAGAAGTATCTGAGATTGGGTAATTTATAAACAAAAGAGGTTTCATTGGCTCACGATTCTGCAGGCTGTGTAAGAAGCATGGTCCTGGGCATCTGTTCGGCTTCCGATGAAGCCTCAGGAAACTTGCAATCATGGTAGAAGGCAAAGAAGACCAGGAATATCACATGTTGAGAGCAGGAGCAAGTAAAAGAGAGTGGTGAGGAAGGTACCACACACTTTTAAAGGACCAGATCTCACGAGAACTCACTATCATGAAGATTGCACCAGGCTGCGAAGGATCCGTGCCCCCATGATCCAAACACCTCCTACCAGGCCCCACCTCCAGCTTTTGGGATTACAATTTAACATGAGATTTGAATGATGACAGATATCCAAACTATGTCAGATGGGAATTAAGCTATAAATGTATCTCCTCTCTGATTCATTAAAACTCTGAATATACTTTTTGCTAAATTGCTTTGGAAACTTGGTATATGTTTTTACTGTTAATATTTCAGATGTATTTTTCTTGTACATATCATCTGCTACAAATTGGTAAAAAGCATTTTGAAGATCCTTAGGGTTTTTTTTTTTTTTTTTTTTTTTTTTTGAGACAGTCTTGTTTTGTCACCCAGGCTGGAGTACAGGTGTGCAATAGGCTCACTGCAACCTCTGCCTCCCAGTTCAAGCGACCCTCTCATCTTAGCCTCCCAAGTAGCTGAGACCACAGTCATGTGCCATCACACCTGGCTAATTTTTGTATTTTTGGTAGTGATGGGTTTCATCATGTTGGACCAGCTGGTTTTGAACTCCTGACCTCAAGTGATCCATCTGCCTCAGACTCTCAAAGTGCTGGGATTACAGGCATGAGCCATGATGCCCAGGCTGAAAATTCTTAGATTAGGTCTATGCTGTCCACACAGCTTATTAGGGGGAGGAATGTGTAGGATCATCCACATCTTGGAGCTTTGTAAAAATGTCCTGGATGTCATGATATACAGGATTTCTTCCTCTATAATAATATTGTAAATGTGGTTATGGAAGCAAAGGTAGTGGTTATAATAGAGAAGACTATGAGTTTGAATATGTGTGAGTGTGTGTGCACTCACATACCCTTGGACAGAGTAGTGGCTAAACAGAGAACTACAGAGTATTGATGAGTTGAGCTTTTAGCACTTACTCATCAATACTGTGTATTTATAAAACATATTTTGAAGAAATGTTCATTTTTTTTTTAATTACCAGGAAAATAAATACCAAATCTTTGGCAAAGTCAAATCATATTATGTATTTTTCATTTATACAGGAGTTACCAGATCCATAATGCTATTGTAGAAGTTTAAATTAGATAGGACTTACTTTATAAAAGCCATTTATTTTTTGGTTTTTGGTGTACTGTTTTTTAAAGGATATTTGTAAAATATATTTATAAATTAACCTCATTTAAAATTAAAATTATTATATATGTGTGTGCATATATCATATCATTCTTTGAATATAGTGCAAAAACTGGATAATAGTACAATTTGCCTTTTTATGCATTGCACAGTAAGTGAAAAAGTTCTTTTTTTTTTTTGAGACGGAGTCTCGCTCTGTCGCCCAGGCTGGAGTGCAGTGGCCGGATCTCAGCTCACTGCAAGCTCCGCCTCCCGGATTCACGCCATTCTCCTGCCTCAGCCTCCCGAGTAGCTGGGACTACAGGCGCCCGCCACCTCGCCGGGCTAGATTTTTGTATTTTTTAGTAGAGACGGGGTTTCACCGGATTAGCCAGGATGGTCTCGATTTCCTGACCTTGTGATCCGCCCGTCTCGGCCTCCCAAAGTGCTGGGATTACAGGCTTGAGCCACCGCGCCCGGTGGAAAAAGTTATTATGAAAAAGCACAATGAATGAAAATAAAAGCAAGATTCAGTAATTTGCAGAGAGGTTATGTTTCATTAATATCTGCCTCATATAAGCAGTCAGCATGTAAAAATGATGGCAAAATCTGACCAGGAGTTTAAAATTACAAATTATACATAGAATGTGCGCCAAATTAGTTAGATAATTAATTGAGAAGCATAAATTTAAAAAATCTAATTGATGTTGTACATGTGATAATCAGAGTCATTCTTCTACAATTGTTAAATATAATTTGTCTCATAATGCTACCCTTTGGTAAATTGTTTTAAGTGTATGATATATGTAGCTTATTAACAGTTTCATTAATTGCTATTAGAGGAAAGAAGCTATGAAAGCTGGTACACATAGGAACAAATGTTGAGGCAGATGGTTGAAATTAGTGAAACATGATCAGTTGCTGAACCAGTTTACTTAATTAGCTTTCTGCATCAGAATAGTTAAAATAAATTTGTCATATTGTCTTCAGGAAATTGAAATTCAGGAGATGATCATCACATATATTTTTAAAAATTAACACGACAAAGAGCAAAGAACTGTGGGCTCTGACCCATGACCATTAGTTTATTCTGTACTGAGAGTCTGCTGAACTGTTTAGAATGGAAGGGGAATTTTACTGTTAGGGAATAGCCAACTGCACTGACATCTTTTTACTGTTTGTAGCAGGGAAAACAGAGGGAGAAGAGCAAGTGGAAATTGGCCACTGCCCACAAAATTAACTTGATGCTGTTACTTCTTAGTTAATAATTTTCAGAGGAGTCGAAATGGATCTTTGAAATAACGGTTTCATACAACAGTTTCCTTTTCAGCAAGGTTCCAGAAAATTTGAAGAAATCAAAATTGTAATAGTTTTCATGCTAAGGCATTTTTGGCCATATTGCTGTGTATAGCGGGGGTGGGAACTCAATTTTTAAGGTACTTGTCTTGGTTAATTCCTATAGATTTCAGTTTGGCATCCACAGCAATAGCATGAACAACAAATAGTCAAAAATGGGGGAGATTTTGATAGAAATATGGTTTATATGTTGGAGAAACTCTGATGACATTTGGAATTGTTTAATGGAATGCTCTAAATTGTTAATGGAATGCTCAGCTATTACATGATTTATACCTGCCGAGGTTTGTATAGGCCTGGAACAATTTGCTATCCCTTCTCACAGGAATGTTTTTATATATTTGCCTTTTAGGACACATTTTTCAACCTTGTAACAGAAGTACAGAACTTAGCTATCAGTATGGAAAGTTTCCAATGATACTGTCTTCATCTGTTTTTTCAAACATATTACAAGTGAGGTTTAGGTGATCATGTTTAACTACATGAATGTAAATAACTATAAACATGCATGATCTGTTATTGACACACCTACACTTTCCCCTTTGAGGTGTATAATGGGGTTCTTTCTGCTAGTTTTAGTGTATAAATTATTTCATCCAGAAACTATGGAGCTGTGGCCACTAGTGGTTTGGCCTTTGTCACCTTTTCTGTCTTTACCATCACTCTTGGCCTTGATTAAAAAGGTGGGAGTAAGATCATTTTGTTGATAATACATTTATAGGCACTGTGTCAAGAGGGTTTGAACATTTCAAGGTCCCACAGATGTATTTATGTTCTAAACTTTAAAAAAGTTATTTGTTAATATGAAATTAAAAAATGAAAAATTGAAATTAAGAAATATTCAGATCTCCATTACATAATTTTCAAAAATATAAATTGTTATTTTAGTAAACTCTTATATAGTAATACATAAGTAATATTTATTGTGGGAAGAGGGTCTGTTTTTATGTTTACTATGAGGGAAACATTAATATAAAAATGTAGTCAATCCCTGTCAAGCTACATTTCTATGTCCATGCTTTTATTCAGCAAAGAAAACAATGCATATCTTTACAGCTTGCTTAAGGCCATCACATTTTAGTTCTCTAAACTCTTCATAAAAGAAAAGATTTAGTTAAGCATGATGTTAGCTTGTTAGAATTTAGGAATGAAATTCTATGGCTTCATTCAGAGAAGCCAAGCATGATCATTCAAAAAATAAAAAGGTCAATTTTATTCTTAAAAGTAATAACAGGAATAAGGTAAAAATGCCATTATAAATGTTTTACATGTGAAAAATATAGAAATAAAAGTATATCATAAACTGAGTAATGAGGCAAGTGGTACTACTGTTTTAAATAGCTAAAATAAAATTATTATTAATTTATTCTCACCAAACTGTTAGTGTTATTTATATACATCACAACCTATCTCATGCACTAGATTTGTAATGCATTAAGATTAGAGACATTGCATCGCTAACTCATTTTTTCAGTTATTGAAAAAAATCAAACAAACTCACAGGTGCTCAATGAACATGACTTGATTCAAAATTTTTTTACCCTGAATGTTAAGACTATTTGGGAAAGCTGCTTCTACTTTGGATATAAAAAGCTCCTACTCTAACAATAAAAATAATTAATCTACAAAAGTTTGTCTTGTTTGTACTCATCAGATAGTTGAAGTTTCAAAGCTACTAAGATCACTGAATTTCAGAGGATGTCAAGACCCTCCAGGAGAGGTGGACCACATTAAATTTATCTTTGGCAGAATAAAGTAGAAAGAGATGGAAGCTATACAATCAGATAAAAAGAAAACAACTGTGTGATGGTTAATTTTATGTGCCAAATTAATAAGGCCAATGAGTGCCCAGATATTTGGTTAAACATTATTCTGAGTCTGTGAGAGTGTTTCTGGATGATATTAATGTTTGAATCAGTAGACTGAGTAAAACATATTGCTCTTCTCAGTGAAGGTGGGTCTCATGCAATCTGTGAAGACCTGGCCAGTGTGGTGGCTCACATCTGTAATCACAGCACTTTGGGAGGCAGAGGCAGGTGGATTACTTGAGGTCAGGCATTTGAGACCAGCCTGGCCAACATGGTGAAACCTTGTCTCCATTAAAACAACAACAACAATAAACCACAAAAAATAATCTGTGAATGCCTAAATAGAGTAAAGTGCTAAGAAGGAATTATTTCTATCTGTCTAAATGCCTCCAAACTGGAACAGCAGACTTTTCTTGCCTTCAGATGCAGACTGAAATTGGAACTGATATGATTGGTTCTCCTGCATCTCAGGCTTTCAGACTCAGACTGGATCTATACCATTGGCTGCCCTTGGTGTGGACTTCTCAGTGCCCATAATCACATAAGCCAATTCCTTATAATAAATCATTTTATATACATCCTCTTGGTCCTCTTTTTTTGGAGAATCCTGACTAATGCAAATTGAATATTTAAAAAATACTTAAAGGCCCAATAGGCCAGCATGATAGTTGAGAACCCATGGAAACCCCATACAAAGGAGAATCTGCAAGCACTCACCAATGCTTGTTCATGGGCCCTAACCAGGTACTCCTGAGCAGGACTGCAAGCATGACAAATTCTTTGGTGATGCAGGAATGTAGATATGATTGGTTGCTGTTGAGGGAAAGGTGCAATGTCTAACCCTGTTCTGAATCTTTTCCTCACATGAAAATAAAGGTGTTGCCACTAAGAGAGAAGCAGGCAACCTCCATACACCCCTGATACCAGTTTGGCTGCCATTGGAGTAGCAGGAGATGAGAAATGCTGTATTTCACTAAGAATAGAATAGAAAAGTTAAGTACATGATCTTACACTGATGAAAAAGCAAGGTAGATCTTGGCTATCATGATGAGAGAGGAAGGAAGGATGAGAAGGCTAAAATAAGAAACTAGAAATCCCCTGGCACCTGCAAAAGCCTTGTACGTAGAAACAAGCTAATGCAGGCAGTATATTCTCTGGGAAAGGGGAAAGATACTGAATGGGGACCCACTCTGTGGCATGGGGATGCAAGGTCTGCTAAAAGGTGAAGATGGAGCAAAATACTGTTAAAACCCTCCAGCACCCTAGGTGCCTCCACCTAAGCACAAGGTAGTAGTAGTCTATGACTGGAGGAATTTGAAGTCTATGGTTAATCAGAGGTAATTAGAACAACAACCACAATCAACTGAGTTCAACTACTACTTAGACTGACCTAACCTTCATATTAACGAACTGCCATAAGAAGTGTGCCCATTTCCTGTTGCAAATTTACCTCACTCTCAATTTTTCTTTAGCCATGATGTCTACATTCAGTGTGTTATTATATGATACACACAAACAATAACAATGACTATGACAAATTACCCATTATCAAGAGATAAAGGAGTCAACAGAATCAAACCAAGATGTGATGAGATCATGGTACTTTAGATGAAGTATTTCAAAACAACTATGTTAAATATGTTAAAGAGTGTAGTAAAAAAGGTTAACACATGTATGAACAAATGAGAAATTTCAGCAGGTATATAGAAATTTAAAAAGAAATCAAGTGAGAATTCTAGAATTTTTTTAAAAACATGCTAAACAGAGAAGAAGAATTTATTTGATAAATTTTTTGCTGAATGACTTATCAACAGTCTGGATATAGCAGTGAAAGGAATTGTTGAACTTTAAGTTAGACCAATGCAAATTATCCAAACTAAAAAAGAAAAAAAAATGAAGAAACAATAATAGCAAGAGAATAGAATATTCAGTAGCCATAGAATAATATCAAATAATCTAACATACATATAATTGAGGTTTTATGAGGAGAAGAAAGAGACTATGGCACAGAATATATTCAAAAAGATAATAGTAAATAATATTCCAAAATGAATGAAAGAGAGCAAACAGCAGATTTAAAAAGCCAGGGTTTAAAGCAGAAGAAATAATTAAAAAAAATACTTGGGCACATCAAAGCTAAACTTCTGAAAACCAAATATGAAGATAAAATCTTAAAAGCATCCAAAGGAAAAAAAAAAAAAAAACACGATTACATATAGAAAACCAAAGAAAAGAATGTCAGCAATCTTCTTGTAAGAGACTAAATAAGGCAGAAAGCAATAAATCAATATCTTTGAAGTACAAGAAAAAAAACTGTTAACTCGCTCAAAATTTTATACCTTACAAAACTATCTTTTAGCAATGAAAATAAAATAGAATACTTTTTAAGTAGACAAAAGATGAGAAAATTCATTGGCAGTGAAGTTTTGTACTATAAGAAATGATAAAGTTTTATAGGCAGAAGGATTGTGATACATGATAAATATCTGGATCTATACAAAATATTGATAAAATGTTCTAAATAGTAAAGATGTGAGAATATAAAAATTCATTTAAAAATACTTCTGAAAGATAATTGAGTGAAGAAAAATAGTAACAGTACAGTGGGGAGACTGTAACATAATTAGGAGTAGAACATAACAAAATAATAGCACAAAGAATTAGTGGAAGGAAGTGATGTGTGGCTGTTAAAACATATTGAAATGATATATTCCTAAAATTTAGACTGTAAGAACTTAAACATGTATATGGTAAATCCTAGAAAAATAGTAAAAACAATTCAGAAAGCTCTGTCTTGTAGGCCAATAGTGATGATAGAATTGAATAATTAAAATGCTCACTTAACACAAAAGGATAGTAGAAAAAGGAAGAGAAAAAGAATATATAGATACTAATGCGATGGAGCCTGGTGGACAGAAGTGGCTGTTGGAGGCTTTAAGTTTGCCATAGTTTACAAGGCCAGAGATAAGAATACCAACCAAATTGTCGCCATTAATAAAATCAGACTTGGACATAGATCAGAAGCTAAAGATGGTATAAGCGGAACAGCCTTAAGAGAGATACAATTATTACAGGAGCTAAGTCATCCAAATATAATTGGTCTCCTTGATGCTTTTGGACATAAATCTAATATTAGCCTTGTCTTTGGTTTTATGGAAACTGTTCTAGAGGTTATAATAAAGGATAATAGTCTTGTGCTGACACCATCACACATCAAAGCCTGCATGTTGATGACTCTTCAAGGATTAGAATATTTACATCAACATTGGATCCTACATAGGGATCTAAAACCAAACAACTTGTTGCTAGATGAAAATGGAGTTCTAAAACTGGCAGATTTTGGCCTGGCCAAATCATTTGGGAGCCCCAGGAGAGCTTATACACATCAGGTTGTAACCAGGTGGTATTGGGCCCCTGAGTTACTATTTGGAGCTAGGATGTATGGTGTGAGTGTGGACATGTGGGCTGTTGGCTGTATATTGGCAGAGTTACTTCTAAGGGTTCCTTTTTTTGTCAGGAGATTCAGACCTTGATCAGCTAACAAGAATATTTGGGTACACCAACTGAGGAACAGTGGCCGGACATGTGTAGTCTTCCAGATTATGCGACATTTAAGAGTTTCCCTGGAATCCCATTGCATCACATCTTCAGTGCAGCAGGAGACGACTTACTAGATCTCATACAGGGCTTATTCTTATTTGATCCATGTGCTTGAATTACGGCCACACAGCCACTGGAAATGAAGTATTTCAGTAATCGGCCAGGGCCAACACCTGGATGTCAGCTACCAAGACCCAACTGTCCAGTGGAAACCTTAAAGGAGCAATCAAATCTGGCTTTGGCAACAAAAAGGAAAAGAACAGAGACCTTGGAACAGGGAGGATTGCCCAAGAAACTAATTTTTTAAAGAGAACACTGGACAACATTTTACTACTGAAGGAAATAGTCAAAAAGGCAAATAATGGAAAAATAGTAAACATTGAGTAAATGCTGTAGAAGTGAATTTGTAAATATTCTACACATGTAAAATATATAAAACTATGGGTTATTTTTATTAAATGTATTTTAAAATAAAAAAAGAATATATATCACACATTTGTAAAAACAAATTGGTAAATTTAAAGCCAATCATATTGGTAACTATATTAAATGTAAATTGTGTAAATTTGTCAGTTAAGAGCTAGCTATTGCCAAACTGAATTAACAAGAGCAAGACAAGTATATTCTATCTACAAGAATCTCACTTTAAATATATAGCTATAGATACATTCAAAATTAAAGGATGGAGAAAGGTATACCATGTAAACACTTGTCAAAAGAAGCTGAAGTAGGTATATTAGCATTACATAAAGTAGACTTGAGAACAGGAAAGATTACAAGAGACATAAAGGGATATTACATAGTAATAAAGGGATAATTTAATCTAGGAAAAATAGCAATTCTATATGTATATTCTTCTAATGTTAGAGTTTCAAAATATATAAATAACTGATAGAACTGAAAGGATAAAGGGACAAATCCACAATTATAGTTGGAAAACTCAAAATTCCTGTTTTTATAAATAATACATGTGGACAAAAAATCAGTTAGAAGACTTAGAATGTACTGTCAACCATTTTTACTTCATTTACTTCATTGGTAAAATATTAGAATATTTTCCGTAGACTATTTTCCAACAAACAATAGGAAAAATTCTTTAAAGTTTACATGGAACTACTTAGTGTAGTTAACATTAAGATAGAGTATTTTCTGTGCCATTAATAATGCTTCAAATATTAAAAATTGAAATCGCCAGGTGCAGTGGCTCATGCCTGTAATCCCAGCACCTTGGGAGGCTGAGGCAGGCAGATCATGAGGTCAGGCATTCAAAACCAGCCTGGCCAACATGATGAAACCCCATCTCTACTAAAAATACAAAAGTTACTCAGGCGTGGTGGTGAGCACCTGTAGTCTCAGCTACTTGGAAGGCTGAGGCAGGAGAATCGCTTGAACCTGGGAGGCGGAACTTGCTGTGAGCCCAGATTTGGCCACTGCACTCCAGCCTGGGTGACAGAGTGAGACTCTGTCTCAACAACAGCAACACAAAATTAAAATCATACAAAATACATATTCAGACCAAAATAAAATCAAACTAGAATTTGATATCAGAAAGATACCTGGAAAATCCCTAAATATTTGGAAATTAAACAAAATATTAAACATTGCATAGGTCAAAAAAATCACAGAAAAATTAAAAAATATTTTGAATGGAATGAAAATAAAGCATATTAAATTTGGGGTAACATAACCAAAGAGCTGCTTAATTGCAAATGTATAAGATCAAATGCTTATATTAGAAAATATTTTAAAAGGGCTAAAACTAATAATCTAACCTCCATTTAAGACTCTGTAAAGACAAGGGTAAATTAAAACTAAACAAACAGAAGGAATAAAACCAATAGGAAAAAAATAATAAAACTACAAGCTGCTTGTCTGAAAAGATTATTAACATTGGTAAGCTTTTAGACAGACTAAGTAAAAAAGAGAAAAGATAGAAATGGCCAATATCAGAAATAAAAGAGGTTTCATTACTACAGAACCTATGGACATTAAAAAGGTAAAGAGGAAATATAAACAAGTTTGTGGTCATAAATTCAATGTTAGATAAAAGAGAAAAAAGTTCTTAAAAGTTAGAAGCTTCCAAATATCACTCAAGAAGAAATAGATAACCTTAATATTTCTGTGTCTATAAAAGACATAGAACTTAAAAAACCTTTCAACAAAGTTCTGGGCCCACACGACTTGACAGGTAAATTCTACTAAACATTTAAGGAAGAAATAACACAAAATTTATGCAAACTCTTCCAGAAAAACAAGAGCAAATAAACTTCCCAATTCATTTTATCAAGTTAATATTATCTGATATCCTGATACAAAAATTATACAAATACATTATAGGATAAGAAGACCACAGAACAGTATCTCTCATAAATATAGAAAAAAATGCTTAATAAGGTATTAGTCAAATCTTGTGATATAAAAAAGAGTAGTACATAATTATCAATCTAGGTGTACCCCAAGAATGCAAGGTTGGTTGAACCTTTAAATAGCAGATGGCATAATTTACTATATTAAAAAACTAAAAATAGTAATAACATTATGCTAATGGAAATAGAGATAGTATCATATTAATGGATGCAGAAAAGGATATAAAGTCAATCTATAAAAATTAGCTATATTTCTATAATAATAGCAACTAACCATTGAAAATTGATATAAGAAAAATGCCATTCATAATAACATAAAAACCCATCACATAATTAAGAGTAAAATTATATATATATTCATATACATATATGTGTGTGTATATATATACACACATATTTATGTATATATAGAAAGAGATAAATGCAAGGCTATTATACTAAAAATCACAAACATTATGCAGCAAAATAAAGACATAAATCACCGGAGAGAAATATTGTTGTTATGGATCAGAAGATTCAATATTGATATAATCCCAATTATCTCCTAATCCATCAAACTTCAATTGGGCATTTTCTTGGTAGAAGTTGACAAGATGATTCCAAAATTAACATGAAAATTAAAGGACCTAGATTAACCCAAATAATTTTAAATACACAAAAATTTAGAGGTCGCACACTATCTGATTTCAAAACTTGCTGTAAAGTTAACCTAAATGACACAGGGTAGTGTTTATTTAAGGATAAATGTATTGAGCAATGGAATAGAATTGAAGCCAGAAGTAGATCCACACATATATGGTTAACTGATTCTTTATAAAGCTGCCAAAGTAATTTATTGGAAAATGAGTAGTTTTTTTTTAACACATAGGATTGAAATAACTGGAATCTAGATGTTACATAATGAAATTCAACACCTATCTCACACCATATTAAGAAAATGAGATTGAAATAGATTGTAAGCCTTAATGAAAATTCTAAAACTTAAAAAAACTCTACATAAGAAAACATAAGAGAAAATCTTTTCTGCCTTAAGTTCATCAGAGATTTCCTAGATAGGACACACCCATACACAGACACACAGACACACAGACACACACACACACACAACCATAAATTACAAAAGGAAAATTAATAAGTTGGACTTTACATAATGAAAACATTTGTTTTTTGAATGACACTATTTAAATAGTGAAAATTCATGCTATAGACTGGGAAAAATATTTGCAAAACTCATCTTTTGAAAGACTTGTATCCAGAATACATAATACAATCTTACAACTCACAAACATCCCATAAAAAAGCAAAAAGACTTGACATTTCATCAAAGAAAATATACAACTGTCAAATAAGCTCATGAAAAGGGACTGAACATTATTATTCATTGTGAAAATGCAAACTAAAACCACAGTAAGATACAGCTATGTACCTATTAACTTGCCTGAAATTAACATGAAAATAAGTATTGGCAAGATTGTAGAACTAATGGGAATCCAGAGCTAATGCAAAACGGTATGGCCATTTTGAAAAACCGTTTGGTAGTGTCTCGTAAAGTTAAATATATATCTGTCGTATAAACCAGAAATCCTGTGCCTAGAAAAATAAAATGAAGAACTAAGAGAAATAAGAACATATATCTCTGCAAATATATGTATGCGAACCTAGCAATTTCATCTGTAATAGCTAAAACATGGAAATATACCAATATGCATCAAATGATGAACAGATTAACAAACATAGTACAACCACACAAAGGAATACTATTCAGCAACAAAATCAACAAATTGTTGATACATGCAAAACCATAAATAAATCTAAAAGCATTATGTTCAGTGAAATAAACAAGACACTAAATAATAGTATTATATGATTCCATGTGTATGACATTCCAGAAAGGGGTTGCCAGGGACAGATGGTGGTAAGAGAGGATTAACTGCAAAGAACCCCTGGGAAACTTTTGTGAGTAAATAGAAATGTTCTATATGCTGATTGTTATGTTGATTATATGAATGCATACATTAATCATAAAACTCTACACTAAAAAGGGTGAATTTTATTGTATTTAAATTATACTTACATTGATGTGTGCTTAACGAAAAATGTATTTGTTTATAAAAATAGAAATGCAGAGAATTCGGGGAACATAAAGCCAACAGTGGCAGTCTAAGGTTTTGAATCTTTCTGAATCTGCATTTAAATCAACAGAGCAACTAAATATCAAAACTCCAAACCCATGAACAGTATTTACCACAAAGTATCAAAACATACATGGGGGTAAGCATAGACCATCAACGGCCATAAACTCATCAGGCTATTGAATGTGCAGGAGAAAGACAGCAATAACTGGGAGTCTGATGGATTTGAGAAAGGAGATCCAAAGAGCCAGTCATTATTCACTGGAAAGCACAGCATGTAGTGGAAAATATCAGCCTCAAATGGCCAACAACAATTCTAGTAAAACTACTGGACTCTAAAAAAAAAACAAAAAAACAAAAAAACATTATTTTTGGTATTTGGACCAAAAATGCATATATTTTTTAAGGGAAGGAAAATGTGATTTTTATCAGATTTTTGCTAACGGTCACCTTTATTCTGCCTTCCCTGTAAGAACTGCAACACAAGATAGCCAAACAGTAGATGAAGGGGAAAATGTCTGTACAAAATTATTCCAGCTACTCAATGAAAACTCTGTGATGAAATTAGAATATCTACATGTTGTAACCGGAGTGAATTAATGGATCTGGGCATTGAGCATTAACAGCTGCTAACATTACAGAAAGAGCAAAGACCAGGCATGATATACTTCTTGATTAAAGAACACACCGCCACATATGGCCTTGCCAAAGACATAGACTGAGTCTGATAGAACCTCTGGATCCAGGAGTTAATTTGAAGGAAATTCAGAATGCAAAAGAATGTGTTAAACTACATCGTTAGTATAGTATCATCAAGGTCCAAACTGTGGAAACCTCTCAATGACCCAGGTTATTCAAAAGTTATGTTATAAGGAAAAGAAAGTGATGGAGGAGTAACCTGTAAATGAGAAGAGACTGGAGGCCGGGTGCAGTTGCTCACGCCTGTATTCCCAGCACTTTCGGAGGCCGAGGCGGGTGGATCACGAGGTCGGAAAATCGAGACCTCCTGGCTAACACAGTGAAACCCCATCTCTACTAAAAATACAAAAAAAATTAGCCGGGTGTGGTGGCAGGCACCTGTAGTCCCAGCTGCTCGGGAGACTGAGGCAGGAGAATGGCGTGAACCGGAGAGGCGGAGCTTGCAGTGAGCCGAGATCACACCACTGCACTCCAGTCTGGGCGACAGAGCAAGACTGTCTCAAAAAAAAAAAAAAAAAAAAAAAAAAAAGAAGAGACCGGAAAGACATTTTTCTTATTTTTCACTAGGCAAGATGAAATGGTAGTGTACATACATTCATGAATAAAACCATAAAAAAGAAACAGAGCACTATAAAAATCAGAATACTTGTTACCTATGAAAGCAGAGAGGTGGCTATGATTGAGGTAGGACACATGGAAGGGCTTTTGGAGTGACTGGAAAAATTCTATTTCTTGTCCTGGGTGGGGTGGTTCAAAGGAATTTGCCTATAATAATTCACTTGCTTTGTTTGAGTTGGTATGTCTATGTTTTATTTTACAGCAAGAAGGTTGAAAAAATAGTGTAGAAGAGAAGGACAATGATTTTTAAAAAATTACTGGCTAACGTAGAAGATTTAAATATGAAGAGAGAATTATTTTTGGCAAGCAGGGAGCCTCCATTTTGTCAGTAAATTATAAGGCTCTTTTCATTCATCCAACATAACACTTATTGAGTGCCCACTAAGCAGCCGGGACATACCAGGTGCTTCTACTCTTGTAGAACTTAGAAGACACAGCAGTTATTTTTATCAGTTGGGGTGCAGTTAGGGAAACAAAATCACACAAAATCTTTCAACACATAGGTTTTAATTCAGAAAATTGGTTATGCAAGTGATATTAAAGCTAAGAAGCTAAAGAGGTGACCTAGAGGTTAGCAACATTAAGAAGCTGCTATTGCCCCGAGGATTGGAGAGACAGCAGGAGGGACTGTGTTGTCAAAACCTAGAACCTGGGAGCAAGGATGGAGCGGCATTCTAATAGCAGCAGAGCCAAGGAAGAGCTGAAGCCTCTGGTGGATATTCTCCATGAGTGAGAGAGAGACAGGAGAAGTAACCTGGCATCTTCTTCCTCCCCTCTCCGATCTTATCTCCAGTCTTTGGAAATTTATACTAGAAGTTAGTACTAAACTTTTTCTTCCTTTTTACTTATAGTCATTTCTGGGAGAGCATGATAATTTGTTATGATAAAGTCTTGAATAACAGCATATATATAGACAGATAGATAGATAGATAGATATAGATATAGATATATATTTGACATGGACATTAAAATGTATAACCACATACTAAAACATGGTATGAGAAGTTGGCTTTTAGAGAAAATTTGTTTTTTTTTTCTGTCATATGCGCACCTTAAGCTATTGGTAAGCACATTGCCAGAGCAGTGACCCGATCTTTCTCTTCTTCACTAACTAAAGAATCTCATGGACTAACAGCACTTTTATTTTGGCTCCTCGTTGATCACGACTCTAGCAAGTGAACAGAAGGACTTATTTGTTAGAAATTCTGGTGAACAGCTTGCTGCAAGTTTAATCAAAACAAGTTTTGATTTAGACCAAGCTTGTCACTTTGGCACACGGGGTGACAGTAGACAGTGACCTTCATGGGGTCTTGGAGGAGAGGCTAGATCAAAAAGAGTGTTTATTCTTAGGGTCCCTCAAAGGTTCTTTGAGAACTCTGTGCAATTTATGCAGAAATGATGGAGAACTTAAGGGGAACTGATCAATTTTGTGATCCTCAAACTGTTTCTTGAAAATTGGTCAAAACACAACATGAACGCTTTATAATTTGCTATTTAAAATGATTATTTGAAATATCCTTGCACCAATTTTCATGATTATATTCAATGTTTAGTGAAACAATCAAATTAGAACATATTTATTCTACGTAGTGTCATTATCACAGTAATGAATCACCAATAGTAGAAGAATGGAAAACTAGATGTGAATATAATGTTTCAAAATAACTTAAACCTAGTTTTTGTCACTTGCACTTCCAGATAATTGAAAACCAGGAAAAGTTTCAAAGAAAGGCCACAAAGTCAATTCTGGTCAAAAAATCCTGTCAGAAAAAGAAGTATTGAGAACAATTATTCTTAAAAATGAAGGTTGAGGTGCTTTTACCCTTTACTTTTGAAGGTCACCATTGCTCTACAGCTGGAAGTGATTTTGCCCACTCTCTCCATCCCAGGGACATTCGGCAGTGTCTGGAGAACAATTTTGGTTGTCACAACTGTGTAGTTGGGGGATTTGCTACCAATATATAGTCTATAGAGAGGCCAGAGATGCTGCAAAACATCATATAATGTACAGGACAGTCCCCCACAAAAAAGAAGTATTGATCCCCAAATGCCAATAATGCCAGCGCTGAAAAACATTTATCTATAGTCTCTGATTATTTACTTGTCTTTAAAACAAAAGTGTCTGAGATTTGGCCTATAAAAATATAGTATTTCCTACCAATTAAGAGCTACTTAACTTGTAGTTACCTAAACGTTTACCTGTAAACATTTGATAGACATTTCCCTCTTTTGGCTGTTTCAAAAATTTTAGTCCCAGAGGCAGGGAAAATGAAATAGATTGTACCATGGTTTTGTATCATAAATTAAAGTCTCCTTTGGTAATATATATTTTTTGGCCAACCACCAAATGTTTGAGATCTATGATATCTACTATTCATAAAAAAGTATTATTAGGCCCATTTAACAGATAGAGAAAGTAAAATGAAGAGAGGCTAAGATACAATCTCAAGGTTACCTGACCAACTAGTGCTACCAGCATTTTGAATATAGGTGTTATGGCAATGTTCAATTCCTGCTGTGTCCTTCCGTCAAGTACTTTCCATACTCAGGACAAACTATTCAAAAAATGTAATAATACAAAATAATGAGTTTTAAAATTTTTATGTGCCTGGTTTACAAAGAAAAGGCATGGATTTTTTCTATATTACTACCCTTATCTTTATATTAATATTTAAAGAAGATCAGTTAACTTTTGAGGGACACGACAGAACATCTCATTATTCTGACAATTTGGGAGTAACAGGAAAGAAAACCTGTTTATCTTGTTTATCTTGACTTTGTTGTGTGAATTCTATCTCAGGATAACCAAATTATTGATGGAGAGAGATTTTTCTCATTTCTTTTTTGTATGTATCTTTTAAAAAAAATCAGTAAACTTTATTTTTAGAGCGGTGTTAGGTGCACAGCAAAATTAAGTGAAAATACAGTTTCCTTATACCCCTGTCACCACACACCCACAGCGACCCCCACTATCACCATCCCACACCAGAGAGGTACATTTGTTACAATTGATGAACCTACATTGACACATCAGTATCACCCAAAGTCCACAGTTTAAATTACGGTTCACTCTTGGTGTGGTGCCTTCTATGGTTTTGAACAACTGTATATTGGCATGTATCCACCATTTCAGTATGATACAGAATAGTTTTACTGTCCTAAAAATCCTCTGTGCCCTACCTATTTATGCCTTCCTTCCTCCAAAACCCTGGAAATCATTGATCATTAACTGTCTCCATAATCTTGCTCTTTCCAGAAAGTCATACAGTTGTAGTCATATACTATGTAACCTTTTAAGATTGGCTTCTTTCTCCTAGTAATATGGACTTAAATTTCCTCAATGTCTTTTCATGGCTTCATAACTATTTTTTAGTAATAAATAATATCCTATTGTCTCTTTGTATCACAATTTATTTACCCATTCACTTAGGAGATCTTGGATGCTTCCATGTTTTGGCAATTATGAATCAAGCTGCTATAAATATCCATGTGCAGACTTTTGGGTAGAAATACATTTCAATTCACTTGGGTAGATACCAACGAGTATGATTTTTGGATTGTATGGTAAGAGTATGTTTAGTTTTGAAGAAACTTCCAAACAGTCTTCCAAAGTGGTTGCACCATTTTGCATTCCCATCAGCAATGAATGAGAACTCCTGTTACTTCACATCCATTCCAGTATTTGTTAGTGTCAGTATTTTGAGTTTTGGCCATCCTAATAGGTGTATATTTGTATCTTGTTTTAATGTGCAATTTTCTAATCATGTGTGCTATGGTTTGATTGTGTCCCCTTCAAAATTCGGGTGTTGCCAATGTGATAATACTAAGAAATGTGACCTTTAAGAGATGATTAGGCTGTGAGGGTTTCTTCCTTTCTAATGGGATTAAGGAGATTAAGGCCCGTATAAAACAGACTTCACAGGGCATTTGGATAGGTTTCTATCTTGACCTTCTACCTCTGCTATGTGAAGATCCAGCAAGAGGCCTTCACCAGACACCAAATACTAGTGCCTTCTTTTTGGACTTCTAGCCTTCACAACTGTGGGAAAATACATTTCTGTTGTTTATAAATTACCCAGCTTGAGGTATTGTTATAGCGTCACAAAATAGACTAAGACAACATGCGATGATGGACAACATTTCAGATGCTTATTTGCCATTTGTATGCCTCCTTTCGTAAAGTGTCTGTTCAGGTCTTTTGTCCATTTGTTAATTGGGTTGTTTCTTTCCTCGTTGAATTTTAAGAGTTTGTATATTTTGAATAACAGCCCTTTGTCAGATGTGTCTTTTGTAAATAGTTTCTCTTGGTTTGTGACTTGGCTTCTCATTCTCTTGACATTGTCTTTCACAAAGCAGAAGTATTTAATTTTTATGAAATCTAGTTTATCCATTATTTCTTTCATAAATTGTGCCTTTGGTGGTGTATCTAAAAAGTCATTGCCATAGCCAAAGTCATCTAGGTTTTCTCCTATGTTATCTTCTAGGAGTTTTATAGTTTTGCATTTTACATTTAGGCCTATGATGATCCATATTTGAATTAATTTCACCAATGCCACACCGTCTTGATTACTATAGCTTTATAGTAAATCTTGAAGTCAAGTAGTGTCAGTCTTCCAATTTTAATATTTTCCTTTAATACTGAGTTGGCTATTCTGGGTCTTTTACCTCTGCATATAAAGTTTAGAATCAGTTTGCCAATATCCATAAAATCATTTGCTAGGGATCTGATTGGGATTATGTTGAATCTATAGATCAAGTTAGGAAGAACTGACCACTTTACAATATTGAGTTTTCCTATCTATGAACATGGAATGCCTCCACATTTATTTCTTTCATTAGAGTTTTATCATTTTCCTCATATAAATTTTGTACTATTTTGTGAGATTTATACCTCAGTATGTTAGTTTTTTGAGTGCTTATATAAATGGTAATATGTTTTTAATTTCAAATTCCATTTTTTATTGCTGATACGTAGAAAAATAATTGACTTTTATATGTTAAACTTGTATCCCACAGCTTTGCTTTAATTGCATGCTAGTTCCAGAGATTTTTAGAATCATTTCAGATTTTCTGCATAGATGATTATGTCAAAAACAGTTTTTTTTCTTAAAGTCTCTATATCTCTTATTACTTTTTTATTCTATTGCATTAGCAAGGAACTCCAATATGATGTTGGAAAACTGCAATGAGGAGAGATATCTTTACCTGTTTCTTGATTTTAGAAGAAAAGCTTTGAGTTTCTCACTACTAAGTATGTTGTTATCTGTAGTTTTTTTTTTATTTTTGTAAATGTTCTTTATCAAATTGAGAAAGTTCCCTTCTATTTCTAATTTGCTGAGAGATTTTTATCATGAATGGGTATTGGATTTTATTAAATGATTTTTGTGCATCTATTGATATGGTCATGCAATTTTTCTTATTTAGCCTATTGATGTAATTGATTATATTACTTGATTTAAATGTATATTTAATCAGCCTTGTATAGCAAATTCCTACTTGGTTGTGATGTATAATTCTTTTTATACATTGTTAAATCCAATTGCTAATATTTTTGAGATTTTTTCATCTATATTCATGAGAGATATTTGTGTGCAGTTTTCTTTTCTTGGAATGTCTTTGTCTGGACCTGATATTAGGTAATACTAGACTCATAGAATGAAGTAGGAAGTATTCCTCCCTGTTTCTGTCTTCTGGAGGAGATTGTAGAGAATGGATATACTTACATCCTTAAATATTTAATATAATTCACCAGTGAACTCATCTGGGCCTGGTGTTTTCTGTTTTGGAAGATTATTTATTATTGATTTAATTTCTTGAATAGAAATAGGCCTATTCAGAGAGTCTAGCTTTTATTTTGTGTGTTATGGTAAAATGTGTATTTCAGGGATTGGTCTATTTCATCTAGGTTATCAAATCTGTGTATATATAGTTGTATAGTTGTCTGTAACATTCCTTTATTATCCTTTTAATGTCCTGAAGATTTGTAGTGATGCACCTTCTTTCATTCTGGTATTAGTAATTTGAGAGTTTTTCTTAGTTAGCCTAGCTAGAGGCTCATCAATTTTATTAACCTTTTCAGAGAAACTGCTTTAGGTTTTGTTGATTTTCTCAATTGATTTCCTAGTTTCAATTTTATTTATTTATTTATTTATTTATTTATTTATTTATTTATTTATTTATCTTTTGCTGAATTTTAATTTAATTTTCTTTTCTCTTTAAAGCTTATGTGATTGTTTTTAGATTTTTCTTCTTTTGTAATGTAATGTATGTATTCAATGCTATAAATTTCCCTCTAAGCACTGATTTCTCTACTTCCCACAAGTTTCGATAAATTGTATTTCTTTCCTTTCCTACTCCCTACCTTCTTTCCCGCCTTCCTTCCTCTGTTCTACCTTTCTGTTTATAGACAGTCTCCCTCTGTCACCCAGACTGGAGTGCAGTGGTATGATCATAGCTTACTGCATCCTTGACCTCCCAAGTTCAAGTGATCCTCCTGTCTCAGCCTCCTTAGTAGCTGAGACTACACACACACACCATCATCCTTGGCTAATTTTTTCTTTTCTTTCTTTTTTTTTGTGGAGATGGTGTCTTGCTGTGTTGCCTAGTCTGGTCTCAAACTCTTGGCCTTAAGCAGTCCTCTCATTTTGGCCTTCCAAAGCACTGAGATTATAGGCATGAGCCACAGCACTCAGCCGAGAAAATGTATTTTCATTTGCATTTATTCCTAAATGTTTAAAATTTCTATTGAGGTTTCTTCTTTGATCCATGTGTTATTTAGAAGTGTGTTGTTTAATCTCTGATTATTTTAGAATTTTCCAGCTATATATCTGATATTGATTTTTAGTTTAATTCCATTGTGGTTTGAGAGCAGACATAATATGATTTATATTCTTTTAAATGTGCTTAGGTGTGTTTTTTTCTTTATCTTTAGTTTCTAAGATTTGAATATAATATGCGTGTCATTTTGTTTTGTTTTTGTTTTTGTTTTTGCATTTATCTTTCTTAGTGTTCTGTGAGTTTTCCAGATCTATGATTTGATGTGTGCTATTACTTTGGTGGGAATTCTCTGTCATTATTACTTCAAATATTGCTTCTGTTTCATTCTCTCTTTCTTCTCCTTCTTGTATTCCCATTATGCATATGTTACACCTTTCATAGTTGTCCCACAGTTTGTGAATATTCTGTTCATTTTTTCTTTCAGTCTTTTTTTCTTTGCTTTTCAGTTTAGAAAGTTCCTATTGCCATATCCTCAAGCTCAGAGATTCTTTCCTTAGCTGTGTGCAGTCTATTAATGAGCCTATCAAAAGCATTCTTTATTTCTATTACAATGTTTTTTATCTCTAACACTTCTTTTAAATTAGTTCTTAGAATTCTCTTATCTCTCTTTACATGATCTGTTTTTGCATGTTGTCTACTTTTTGCCTTAAAACCCATAGCATATTAATCATATATATGTATATTTTTAAATTCCTAGTTTGCTAATTTCAACATTCCTGCTATATCTGACTGATTCTGATGCTTATTCAGTCTCTTCAAATTGTGTTTTTAACCTTTTAGTATTTCTTGTTAAATTTCATTTTAAGGTGGATTTGATATACTAAATAATACAAATTGATAAATAGGTCTTTAGTAATGTACTGTAAGGTGTAGGCAGAGGGAAGCATTCTGTAGTCCTGTAGTTAGGTCTCTGTCTTCTGGGAAGCCTATGCCTCTGAACTGTAAATTTCACCAGTGCTTCTTAGCCCCTACTCTCGGATCCAGCTCCAACCCTCCCACCCCCTCCCACCCCCGCCCCTTTGGTGTAACAGAATGGCTAGAGTTACTTGGAGTTGGCTATTTCCCTTCCTCCAGGTAGGTTAGGCTCTAATAAACCCCCTGTAGTTAGACTCTGGTAGAATAGTTTCTTCTGATGTCAGGCCTTGTCAAGAACAGAATATTCTTGTTTATTTGAAAACGGTTTGTTTTCTCCTTTCCCTGTTGGAAGCATCAGGGGACTTTTCTTAAATATTTACTGTGAGGACCTGGTAGGGCTCCTGGAGGTAAAATTTACAGAAGTGTAGGAGCCTTCTATGACTTGGTTTTCTAGGAGTTTTTACCTCTCTGAGTTGTCAACACTAAGCCTCCAGTGCCAAGAGGAGTCCTTTAACTTTTTAATTTCTTTTTGTCATGTAACAAAATTTTGAGAATTTACTTATTCTTAAAAATAGGTCAGATATTATGAGAGATTTTAGAGGAAAGAGGACCTAAAATTCAGGTTACCAGAGAAGAATGAAGCTTCACACATAAATATGTTCACAAATATTTTAACTCAAGAGGTAAGTAAGAACACATTAATATATCAGAAGTGAACTGGGGAGGCAAGTAGTATAGCAATTGGGCATGAGTATCAACTGGAATTGAAGAGAACTGGATTTGAATCATGATCTGCTTTTAATTTTCTATAATACTTAAGGAAAATCAACTACTTGGATTGTTCAGCTTCCTTAGTTGTATAATATGAATGATCAGAGGTGTGTTGGAGCCTACTCCCACTGGCTTACAACAGCAAATTGTTAAATTTTAAGGAATTTGGGAATCCAATTATTAAAAACTATCGTTATTAAAAATTAAATTGTATAAACTTTTGAGTAAGTAAATTATGTTAAAACCAAAGGAAATATATGCTCAAAACTCACTTCCTAATTGTTTTGCTAGATTCTACTACTACCTATGCTTTTGAGATTATTTACATCAATGATATCTAAAGGTTGAAAATAATTAATAATAATATATTGCATACCAATTGGCAAACAGTATAAATTGGGCTTAATTTATACTATTGTTGATTTTTATATTTAAGAATGTGATGATGAACATTAGTATTGCAGATTAAACCTAAAAGTGTAATGTGTTTGTAACTTACATTGTAACACAAAAATCGAGAAAATATTTTTCTACTATTTGAAAATAATGATATGATTCAGCAAAATAATCACTCATTCATTGATTAATGAAAGAAGCCCACCATATGTCTTTTTTTTTTCACTTTCATTTTACTCACTAACCTTAAGCAAACGTGAACTTCCATTTGTGTTAAAATTATACTTGCTTCAGGCCAGGCGCGGTGGCTCAAGCCTGTAATCCCAGCACTTTGGGAGGCCGAGACGGGCGGATCACGAGGTCAGGAGATCGAGACCATCCTGGCTAACACGGTGAAACCCCGTCTCTACTAAAAAAATACAAAATATTAGCCGGGCGTGGTGGCGGCGGGCGCCTGTAGTCCCAGCTACTCGCTGAGCCAGGAGAATGGCGTGAACCTGGGAGGCGGAGCTTGCAGTGAGCCGAGATCACGCCACTGCACTCCAGCCTGGGCGACAGAGCAAGACTCCTTCTCAAAAAAAATAAAAAATAAAAAAAAATAAAAAAAATTATACTTGCTTCTCAGTTGTGACCATGGGTTGGCTATAGATACAAGTCGTGGATGAAATTCAGTGAAAGCATTCTGTGAAAATCAGTTGGCTATAGAAAGGGTCCTGTGTATTTGTCACTGTTTCAACATGATAAAACACCTAGGGCATCCAACACAATTTCTGCTACATGAATTGTTATTGTTAATGTGACTTTTAAGTATGTGTGTGCAGTGAAGAAGTAATTAAAGAGTAGAGTTTGATTTATGAGGAAAAGTTTTAGAGTAGGTGTGTTTTGTAGTAGTTTTTGAAGCTGGGTTGTAAATTGAGATAATCTAAGGCTGAAAGCTAAAATGAAGATAGTTTATTGATGTTCAATTTTGTATATCTTTGTTTAATTATCGTGCCCATTTTCTTTAGCTTACATAGGCTAGTTTTCTTCACTAGAATCACAGGGAGTTTTTTAAAAAACATACCAATTATTGGATGTCATAACGTATCTACTAAATCAGAATCTCCTGGCATTTGAAATGCATTCCTTGCAATCCCAGTGCAGTCAAGTACAGCTATGCCTGTGGACTGGGGTTTGGAAACCACTAGAAAAATAGAGGAGGACCCGGAGTTTTTCTTCAAATTCTGCTCTGCTTTTTCCTGGCTCTGTGAACTGGGGCAAATTACTTGACCTTTTTGTTCTTTAGTTATCCCATCTCTAAAGTGGGAGCAATAATAAGATAGTAATGAAGTTGTGATATTTAAGAAGATGGACGATATTCAGTACTGTCAAACAGAGAAAGAAATCCTACGGTTATATATAACATATTTCTTTTTTTTTTCAAATTCTGTAAGCCTATCTGTTGATACTTAAATAATTCTTACCTCGTATACAAATAGTAATTTCTTAAAAACTTTATTTGTATTAATTCTATGAGAAAAACTGCTACTTCCTACTGGACAAATAACTGACATTTCAATTTAAAATGATCAACAGGCAATGTTTCACTAATAAAACACAAAGACTACATTTTCTGTTTATTAAAACTAAATTCTATTTTTATTTCAACTTTGATTAAGGAATCTCATATTGTTATTATGTACTGGGATTTTTGTTTGGAATCAGATCTGTATACAAATGTATTAAAATATATATTCAACCCTAAATTATATTAAGTCACTTGGCCATCTGTTTTAGAGAAATATACCAAGTGCTTAGAATTAATCTTGACAAACATTTCATAAAAAGTATGTGTGAAAAAAATGTGCCTCAGAAGAGCTTGCGCCGAAGTACTTTCTTGTTTATGCCACAAGATGGTGCTTTTGCACTCTGTATATCCATGGAGAAAGTAATGTCTTTAAAATGGTTGACAAAAGACTTTAATTTTAGAAGGATCGTTAGAGTTCAAAGTGCTTACCATTTCCAAAAAACCCTCCCACTACACTGTTGAGTAGAAATGTTAATATGAAGGTGACAATGAAGAGAATTTTTTTAATCTATAGGGACAATTTGGTATGTTTTTAGGCTGGGTTGTGGCTGTCAGTATTATTTCTATCCATAACTTAGGAAAATTCCTCCAAGTAACCAACATCTGTATAATCTCTGACATATTATCATATTTATTATGACACCAAAACTGGAGCTTGTGAAATGCTAGTCACAGCAAATTCTCTTAATGCAAATGTGAGGAGAAAGTAAAGAGAGTCCTCTAAAAATATATTTGAAATGCTGTGCTTTATTCCTAAGATTACTTATTTCCTTTTGCACGTATGCCATTGTTTTATTCTTTTGCTCTTTATTTTAAAAAGACTGCTTGGCTTGTGCCCTATTGAGATTTCATGGAATCTTAAGTGTTGGGAGTTGAAGAGTCTGTATGTATCTTTCACTCAACCTCTTAGCCAAAGAAGGCATTCTTTGTATACCATCTCTTGATCATCCAACTGTTGTTCCATCAATAGGGGCCTTTCTGTGCTGGCTTTTTTTTTCTTTCTTTTTGCCAAAGCCTCTGTCATTAAAACTAGTGGAGAGCTTATTTATTTACGTTTTTAATTCGCTAACTTGTTTTCAGACTGTATTGACTTAAAAGCATTCCATGAGGATCAAATATCTTACAGTTTTACCATATCTTGCCTTTCAAAATGTAAGCTAGGAGCAAATTATATTTGAAAAAAGAATCATTATTTACCTGCCTTATAGGGTGTCTGGAGATACCGTATCCCAACATTTTTCAAGAAGCTTTCAGGAAACTAGCTACTGTTATGAAACAATTCAGAGTTTTTACCCACAAATAACTATCTGTGCTTTCATCTAACTTGAAATTTCAACCTCAGACCCCTTAGAAGTTTCTTGTTGCACCTGACCAGCTTTCGCTTGGTGTCTCTCAGTGACAGTGCACAAGAATGAATGCTGTCTATATGAAGCATAGTCTTTTTTTCCATCCAAGTAGAATCATTATTGTATATTCTGAAACTAAAGTTTTCACAACATTTATAATTTCTTGCCTTTGTGTATGAATGGGGATGTGGGTTGAAGGGAAGTGAAGCAGAAGGCAGAGGGGATGGATATGGGGTTATCTGATTTCCATGGAGGCAGCAAGGCAACACCTTCACAACGGACTCACCTTCTTTAAGTAGCTCTCTGTCGAAAGCAACTACTTAAAGCTTCCCAAGGTCTCCAGAACAATTTTATTTGACCTTTTGTTAAAGACCGCCTCTACTAAGGAACTGATTATTCTGTTCCCAAGGGTGGAAAGTTGAGTCAGGTTTTACTACACAGTATATTAAAATTGTGTCTACTCATGTGGTTTCCACGTAGTAACATGGAATACTTGATAATCTAAAAATGGAAGAGGAGAACACACAGCCATATTGCCTGACCTAAGGATGAGGTTACCTTGGTATGACTGCCACTGTCTTGAGTGTCATTACTCTCAAAGATAAGAATTTAACAGTAAGAACCCTCCTATGTACTCTGGGACTAGGACTGAAGCATCTATGACAATGGGGTGATTTATGGTGGAGTTACGAGAGGAAACTTTGATGTGATCTGCATCTATCTTGGTTAGCAATGCCTGCAGTGCATAAACTCCTTAGGGCTACATGGCAATGAGAGGGATGCCTTCATGCCTAGTTGCTCAGGACTACTTGGCACACATTTCTGAGGTAAAAACAATTCATGCGACTTTGCCAAGTCTGCCATGCTCATTGTCCTGTAAAAATTGAGAAGGGAATATCTATCATGCTGTACAATACATTTGATGGATATCATGATATATTTTTATGGGAAAGTGTACTGCACTCCTCCTCATGATCATATGAGGCATTTTGATATAAGGGTGAGAGAGTAATTCTGAAGACTGTACCACCTAAACCTACATATTTAAGCTTTATGAGACTCCAGTGGGACTCTGAGCTAGAAAGCATCTGACCTAGTTGAATTTTTAATGCTTTTCTTAAAATGAAAGCCTGCATCATGATTCTACTTACCTGTTTTCTTTCTTCCTCAAATTACTTAAAGTGACCCATTTCATGGTTGGCATAACTTAAGGATGCCTACTATGTAGGAAGGTATTGAATTACATTCCTTGTCCATTTTAAAATATGGAGGAGAATGCATTTCCAGATAATGCTTCTTACCCATTGCTAACTTAGGTAGATTAACCAATTATCAGTCGTTTAGTTCACAAGTATTTTTAACATGACCAAAGGTAATAGTGTCAAAGGAAGAGGACAACCAACACCTAAGAAATCTCTCCTCTTGCTAAGAATTGGGATAAATGATAAGAAGTTGTCCTTGTGTTTTGATGCCATAGACAGGATTAAAATCATGCTGAACAAGGCAGGGTAATATGTTGAATCAATCCATCACTTGGGCACATCCGAGTGTGGTATGAGGATTCAGTATGAAGGAAAGAAAAAGCTGACCTGGAAGTCTGGGTCTGAGTGTGGGATGCAGGGAGGACAGCTGGATATTTCCACAGGCAGGAAAATGCGATACTGATGGCTCATCACCTGACTGGGGCGTCTTTCAAGTTCTATGCAAAATGTAGCCACTGGTAGCTTTTAAATAATGAATTTTGGCCATTGACATCAATTCCGATGGCAATTTCTTCTAACATCTGACTAAGTTTGTCAGAGGATAATTATTTACCATTCTGATGAGTCCAGGCGGTCTGCTAATTAATTCTTCAATGGGATGCTTGCCATCCTTGTTGTTCCGTAATACTGCATGCTGAGGGTTGTGCATAAACGGGATTGGCACAGGGCCTACCATAATGATTATACAGGTTGAAAGCCTGGTGCCAAGTGTTATTTAATTCAGTTTCCCTGAGGTCAAGGAGGGAGGACTTCTGCTGTGCCATATATTTACAATTTTTGGAAAAAGAGTAGGTGAAAATGTCTATGTTAGACAGTTTTAAATATTTCTATCTCAGTGAATATTGAAAAAAATAATTAGGACTAGGTGGAAATGTATTACAAATCTGAAAATTAGTGTTAAGTACATTAGACTGAGAAGTTGGTAACATATTAACATTTTTAATCAGTAAACATAATCACAAGACAATTTATCTGTGATTCTTCTGAGGCAAGGACATAGAGATCAAGCAAATGAAGTGGAAGGTCACAACACCTGACTAATAATGAAAATAAATGAGAGCTCAGGTTAACATTTTAGACAAGTCTTTCTTAAAAGATGGGATTGGAACAGATTAGACTTGCCTACTAGCACAGGACTAATTAAAATATGTTTAATTGATAAAGATTGTTGATTAGTTATGTTTTCTTGTAACCACTGCTAGAAATCTCAGATCTGAAGTTATACTATTCAGTTTCTATACACTGGTTTTTTAAAAAAAATATTCCAACTTATATTATTTTATGTTAAACTACATTGGAGGATGCCAGTTATGAGCAATATTTCACTTAGGACAGACACCCAATTAAGTTGACCTTGTCATTAGGAGAATCATGTGTTTCATTGCTGAATTTAAAGCTTTGATAATCATTTTAATGGTGCTTCAAAATGACCAGAAATCCCTAGCAATAGGGATTACAAATTCTCACATTTCCCCAGGCAAATATAGGACAAGACAGGCCACCTAGTCATGTTCCAAAAGGCTTTTTCCCTTCTTTATCAGATAAGTATTTATGGCAGACAAGCTACCTCTAGGCTTTATCGATGATGATGATAAACTGAGAAGGAATGACAGCTGAAGGAGAGAGGAAAAACATGAAGGCGAGCAGGAAACCTCTACCGGGGCATCAGTGTGCATCAGCGGCTCCACAAAGCATCCACGGGAATGTGGGGGTGGGGAGGTGATGAGGAGTGTATGTGGACTGACTCACTCAGCAACAATACAGTTTTAAAAATCCCAGGAATTTGAAGAAAGTGAAAGAACTCTTAAATCCCACATCTGATATTTTCTGAAAATTGATCCATAGTTTTATTCCAGATAGTTCATGGGCATTATTATCCCCTCCATCTTTGGAATATCATAATTTTTGAGCATTATTAAGATAAAACGAATATAGTCATGTAGTACAAGGACTCAAGCAGTGCCTGTCTTCCAGGGAACGCCAAGGCTTTTGCAAATGCTTTCTTCCTCTGCTATGCTCTCCCAAGACTAAGAAGACTCTCAAAAAGTTGGGTTGTTTCCTAATTATCTTAGATGCCTACAAGAAGATTACTTTCTGCAACTAAGACTTGTCTGAACTAACCTCATTTCCCATCCACTAAGGCAGAAGCTGAAACTTTCATTCTGCTTCAACTCAAGAATAATTTAATATCATATTTGTAGTTTCATCATTTTTTTAAAAGTATGTGTCTGGTTTATTTTCTGAACAGACCTGAAAACGAGGCAAGGTGCAAGGGCTTTCAGTTCTTGATTTTCATTGTAGGTGTATGGCAAATGGAGTTCTCACTGATGTGCTAATGCATGCTTTTTGTACTTCTGTCTTCCGTAAGAACTACAGACACTGTGAGCTATGTACTCTTTTTGATATGTATGATTTCTTTATGTTTGCTTTCCCAAACCAAATCAAAATCCTGCTTACACTGATGACTGGAAACTTGTATGTCTTAACTGTACACTTCTTGAGAACGGCCAACGAGGTGCTTGGGAGGCATGCACACACCGTTGCTATTTCTTCTTTCTCAGCTAGACACTTTCAGGTGTTCCATACCCTTCTTAAAGTAACATCCTCCATCCATATTAATCAGCAAAATTGTCTCTGTTGACCACCTTCCGACATGCCATGTTAAAATTCCATTTCATAGGTGTCAATAGTGAAGGCAACACCATTATTCTTACTCAATGTGCTTCTCTACATTTATGTTTTACTTGTGTATTGTCGAGTGAATCCTTAAGCACAGCACCAGTGATCTCCAAACTGATTTTAATCATAAACTCCATTGCCAGTAAATCTTTTCAGCATGTGTTTTCCTTACAAACTGTGAATATTTGTTACTAGATTATATCCATACAGGACTACACTATATATTTCTTTTATAATTATATAGTATATTAACAATTTAGTAATAACACAGTAGTAGTAAAAACAATAAAGTATATCAAAACTAGTATGTTTATATAGACTAGAGAAACCTAGTATCTAATATATTATAAAATACTATCATTTATTTACTTTGTAACACATACACAAGATGGGAAACAAAGAGTATGATATAATAAAGCCAATGTAAATATAAGTACAAGGCTAATTATTTTCTTTCCAAACCTAATTGACTGTCTTGCACAATACCCTGGGGTTCATGCATCACCTTTGCCAAATGCTGTCATATTCTAGCAGAGACCATAAACGGAATTATTATCACAACAAAAATATAATTTAAAATTATTTTATATCCATCTTTAGAACACATATTATGTAACTCAGTGAATTATTCTTTGGCTTCACTTAGTAGTTCTTAAGATAATATAATAATAAAAGTAATTTGCATCTCCTGAAGGGATATTTGCATGGTAGTGAACAGAATATCTTGAGTAGTTATGAAAAACTGGCCTGAGATTTAAAATTTTCTCTGAATACACTAAAAAGTAAATAATAAACAAGTGGTTCTGTGACTTTATGGGGAATAAAACGAGATATAAAGACTAACACATCTCCTTAAGGTGCATAGAGAGAGGTGAAGACCAAAGCAGGAACAGAAAATAGGTCCCCCAGCCTGTGTTCTGAAACAATCACCTTGGTGGTACCTTGATACTTTAGTATTTGTAATTTTTACAATGAAAGGATACACTTTTATTCTTGTGCATGTGTATAGTGATTTTTCAATAGTATGATAATGTCACTGTTAAAGTCATTAGTTGTAGCCGTCTATATAATTCTCATATGCCCAGAATTGTTCTCTTTTGGATAATCTTTCGTTAAAAATATATAGTTAGTAATGAGAATACAGACTTGCTTTTCTAGTTGGAGTTTTCAGATTTCTTAATTGGCACAGAATTTTAATCAATCTGGTAAGTTAATGTTGACTGATAGTCTCTTTTTTAGTATTACCTGTATCTTGAGCAGGTATACATTGCCTTCCAAATATTCTTGCAAAAGGCTATTTATCTTGTTAATTCATGTTCCTAAAAAATAGTTTTTTGGTTTTTACTATCTTATTTTACAAATATAGTTGATTCTCTTGAGAATTTGTTGAAAACTATGGACTTTCTCCCTGTGAAAATGCACATATTTACAAAATGACACTAGGTTAAGGCCTAAGTAAAACTTACTATTTTCCTGTGAACTTTACATATGGAATTGTAGATGTGCTTCAGAGGTAGCAGTTTAAAACAGCAAAATAAGGAAACAGTGAGGAGTGGAGTTAAATAACAGACAGTCTTCCCCTATTATGACTGACAATTTTTTTTTTTTTTTTTTTAAATGGAGTCTCACTCTCTCACTCTTGTCACCCAGGCTAGAGTGTAGTAGCATAATCTCGGCTCACTGCAACCTCTGCTTCCTGGGTTCAAGCAATTATCCTGCCTCAGCCTCCTGAGTAGCTGGGATTACAGGAGTCTGTCACCACACCTGGCTAATTTTTGTATTTTTTTAGTAGAGGTGGGGTTTCACCATGTTGGCCAGGCTGGTCTTGAACTCCTGACCTCAAGTGATCCGCCCACCTCGGCCTCCCAAAGTGTTGGGATTACAGGTGTGAGTCACCATGCCCGGCTGACTATTTCAATCTTTGTGGATGGTTATGTTGGTGAGAGTGATGAGAGAATTTCCAAAACCATGAGGTTGATTTCAGAATCAGGTGGATAAAGGCTGGACTCTAAGGCTCAGCCATCTCTAGTGTTCTGTCAAGAGTATTTGCCATGGTGATAAAGAAATAGATGGTCCACGAGGTTTGGGAGCTGGGGGTCAGAAATAAAGCATGTGAGAATGGAGGTCAAAGAGCTAGCACAATTGAGAGAGAGGAAGGAAAATTCTTTATGAATCAGGAATTAGGAATAGCCCATGAACTATAAAGAGACTTATTTGCCAAACCATGTGAAAGATTGATCTAAGGGTAGGTCAGTTTGAGAAGGAAAACCTTCCTCCTTGGTCTGACTGAGCCTAAAGGAATTTTCCTCACTTAAAAATATCAGTCCTGACAGGAATTGTGGACTTTACAGGGCAATATTGAATTTGAATTTTACTAAATTGATAGAGAATGCTTTGGAATTACATTATCTTAAATACTTAGAGTCAATGTCTAAATTCCTTGCATCTCTGTTGTAAATTACTTTAATGCTTTACTTATTTTATTGAGTCTCCTAGATCAATTCATTGTACATTATTCTGCCACATTCTGGGAACAATTTGTAGACACTGAATGCTTTCAAATCCTTTCCTGCCCAAGGACTTTGTGCTTGTGCTTTTCTCTGTACTCTGCTTTTCTGTGATATTTATGAGGCCCTTTCTCTATTCTCCTCAGGTGTTTACCTAAATGATATGTTCTCTGTGAGGTAACCACCCTATTTGAGGTTACAGCCTTCCTCTAAGATTCCCTGTCCCCTTTCTTTACATTGTAATTTCTCTCTTCATTTATCATGATGCAACAAAAACAATGTCTTTTTTATTTTTCATGTTTGTTTTCTGTCTCCCCCCAATATAATATAATTCTATGATGGAAGAGAGTATGTCTGTGGTTTGCTGCTGTTTCTCAAGTCTCTGGAACAATGCACATAAACAGGCATTTGATAAATACTTAGTAAACAAATAAATGAAAAATGGAAATAGGTACTTTCATTTATTCACCCAACAAACATATATACATTGCCTCCTGAGTATAGATCACCATAGTGGTCACTTGAGATATGATAGTGAATATAAAGGACCTGGTCTCTTCTCTGAAGGAGCTTACAGTGTATCCAGGACACAGGCCCATAAGTAAATAAATATAACATGATGATATAAATGCCATAAAATACTGAGAGACTGCAGAAGAGGGAGCTGTTAACTCTTCCTGGAGTCGTCAGGGAAGACTTTGCAGAGAGGATGACCTTTGAAATGCATTCTTAAGAATGAGTAGGAATTCACTAGGGAAAGAAGGGTTGGAAAGATAGAACAGGTTTCATTTAGCTTGCATGGATATGCAGTTACAGTGAAAGAGACTGCTTCTGGGGCAGTGTTTTCAGGCATGTGAATATAAATGGGAAGAACGTGTGACCGTCAACCCTTTCTGCACTGTACCTCTGAAGATCACTCTTGGCTAGGAGCATTAACTGCTGGGTACAATATTTCTATCTTTGTGGTCCTCTTTGCCTCAGCCAGTATGATGCTTTTGCTTGGAAAAAGCTACCTCATTCTCTGATTGTTTTATGCCAAGTTGGTGTGTTGCCTGTGATTGTTTCCCAGTGTTCCACAGCTTGAAGTTTGCTTTAGTGTATCCTTATGGTGTTTCTTATGCCTGCCCTGCTTGCAGGCTACATATGTTGTACCATTTTACACTTGGAGACCTTCCAAAATGCGTGAGAGAGAATGAGACCAAAGTGGTTGCCTTTAACCAGAGGGGGTAGACAGGCAAAGAATCCTGGATTCCTAGAATCAAAGAGTTGAAACAGCCTTGAGAAGTCAACAAGACAATTTTCTGGATGCTTGGCAGGACTGCAGAAAAGGTTTTCCAGAAATACCACTAATATTTGTTCATATATATTACTAAATGAACTTTTAAATTAATTCTAAATAACAATTGACTATTAAAATTTAAGCAGCAAATGCACAGACCTTATTTTCTCAGAATAATAAAAGTTTTCATTTTGGGTGATGTGTTTATTCATGCAAATGATAGATAGTATGATGTTAAAAAATGAAATAAATATAATAGTGGCCTTCCATTTCCTGGCATATGTAACTAAAACTATTAAGAAATTAAAACCTTCTCTCTTTTATAAAACATGATGTTTGGAAGGAATTCATCTTTGAGAGGTCTATTATTGAAATAGAATTCTTTTTTCCTCATATTGATACTGATCTTTCAGAATGATGCAAATTGTTGGTACTGGTTAGAAGGTAACCTTTTGTAAAGTGATTACATCTAAGTTTGTAATTGGGGCCTTATGAAACTCAAAACTCTCAAGAAAAATCCCTCTCAAGGAGTACAAATCTATGAATATAATGGTAGACAAAAATTATTGGAGACTGTTCAAGATATGGGTCGTTCGAGAAGTATAGTAGGTATTATGACATACCACAAAACTACAGGCATGATTTATTGTTTCAGAGAGAATGGGGAGATTATATATACCATGCTAATGGGGAGATTACACATCTGAGAAGGGTGCGTGGTATATGATCAACATTCTGAATAGCATTGCAATGACAGTATTGTTGAGCGTTCTGAGCAAGTGATACCTTGGCATGTGCTCCAGACATTTAGTGGTTGGGGAAATTGCTGTGAGATGAAGTGGATAGAGGGGATACTCATAGTGGATATAGAACCTGAGATGTTTTTGAAGGATAGGCTTTGCATGGATAAGGAGAAACAGCAAGGACACCATGGACTAGGAACAAAAAAACACACAAAAGTAAATGTGTAAAGATGGTCAAGGGTAGAACATACAAGACTAAATTGGAAGAGTCAGGTTGAAAGGTTGATAGAAACCAGAATATATTTGGTGTCTTCAATGCCAAGATGGTAATCTAATTTTTTGTTTGTTTGTTTGGAGATGGAGAGCTGGAGAGGATTCCCAGCAGAGCTGTAGCATGATGAAAGTAGTGCTTTAAAGTAGCATGATTCTTGGTCCTTAAGGTACAAACAAGGAATAAGACTAAAGAATTGTTGGAGGTCGGGTGCAGTGGCTCATGCCTGTAATCCCAGCACTTTGGGAGGCGCAGGCGGGTGGATCATGGAGGTCAGGGGTTAGAGACCAGCCGGACCAACATGGTGAAACCCGTCTTTATTAAAAATACAAAAGAAATTAGCCAGGCATGGTGACACACGCCTGTAATCCTAGCTACTCGGAAGGCTGAGGCAGGAGAATTGCTTGAATCCAGGAGGTGGAATGAGTGAACTGAGATTGTGCCACTGCACTCCAGCCTGGGAGACAGAGCAAGACTCTGTCTCAAAAAGAAAAAAAAAGAAAAAAAGAATTATTGGAGAATGTGTATAAGGATCACCTAGAATAATTAAAGCAGTGGTTAAGAACAACAGCTTGAGAGTCAGACTATACAGGTATGAATTCTGGTATCCCCACTTACTAGTCGTGACCTTAGATAAATCAGTTAACTTCTCAGTGCCTCCTTTTCCTCAGCTATACGTTATAGATATTGACAGGGATTCCCTCATGACTTTGTAAATGAGCTGAAATGCATAAGATTTTTAGAACAGTGCACAGTAAAATTTTAATAAATATTAGCTATTTTTATTATTAAAGAACGGTGCTAACTAGCTATCATGCAGAAATTATCGATCAGATTTCTATACCATCTCTAAAATGGAAGTAATGCTGACTCCTACATTGCAGACATGTTGTCATGATAAAGTTAAAGAATTGCTCTAAAAGTCCCTGGCACAGAGCAGGCACGGGTAATAATTAATTAGTTGATCCATGGCCTCAACCCCAGACCACAATTTGAGTTTAATCTCTTTTAATTCAGATGGGTTTGTTTGGTAAGACTGAAGGAGGAATCCCTGTGGTGTCTGGACTCAGAAGTCAGACTCAGACTGATACCTTATTTGGGTTTCCTGTAGAATGACGAAGACACAAAGACATGAAGAATAGTCTTTGTTTGAGGAAACTTGATACTTTTCTGTTATTGCCAAAACAAACTCATTTGGACAAATAAAAATTGATTTGGAAATTTTAAAATAAAAATTGCAAACCAAACAGGATGTAGCCTGGATAGGGAGGAAATGATTCATTGGATTAACGTAATCAAACAGCTCTATTTGTACAAGACTTAAACAATCATTAAGTTCTATCTTCAACACTTAATGCTGCTGTGGCCGCCCAGCTCTAGTCTATTCTCGGTGGAAAATGAAAAACAAGGGTGGAAACAACACATATTTCCTGTGTGTGTGTGTATGTGCATGTGTGTGCATTTGCATGCATGCACACACATATACTTAATGCCTTTGCTGGCTATCAACTTTTCTTACAACTGTGTGCTTCCAAATGATTTTTAAATTTCAATGTGTTTTTGGCAGAGGATAGATTTCCTTTCCACGAATAAAAGGTAGTGAGAGCAAAGTCACTAAGTAGAAACAGTCTGAAAGTCAAAGGAATACTGTTAAAGATCCCTCTTCTTTTCCTTTTCCTGTAAAAGATAGGGTAGAAAGTGGCATGTGGCTAGAGGATTTATAGCCACATGATGGAGGACGGGAGAGCTGTCACCTGCTTTGCTATGCAGGGTGCCCAGCTTAACCCATCTTTCTTTGGCAACTGTGCCCCAGTGAGAAAAGCTAGCAGTCCATATGTTGAGTAGGCACCATGCCATTTTGACAGGCGTGAGTGTCGGCAAGAAAGGGACCATGTATGAGCATCAAATGTGTTTGTTGTGGGAAGGATTCTAGGCCAGGAATATTAAAATAACTGTCTGTCCTTAGCTCTAGCACATATGGTTAAGGAGATATGCTATGATGACTCACATTAACGTTGGAAAAAATATATATAGAATACGCAACCATGCTAAGTAAGTTTCTGATGTTGATAAATTGGGCCTGGAATCTTCACAAAGAAAGGTTGTAGAGAAACATACATAGCAATAATAGACTCTCTTTTATGTATTAAATAGAATTTACTGAAGACTAAATTCACACACTATTATAGTTCTCCTGAACTGATGAACAAATTGAAGGATCCTATTAGATTTTTGCTGAGAGGTCCTCAGGTATTTCCTAACACTATTTGAAAAGTAAATGGGATAAAATGGGTTCATTTAATATTTCAATTCCAAAGAAATTAAATTAATGTTAGCAATGTTAGTTCAACTATTTTTCTGCTACAGGGACCATTTGTTTTAAAATCATTAAAGGATTTTAAATGACACTGTCCTGACATTTGGTGTGATTAAATTAAGGGAATTAGTATAAAGACATTTCGTCTCTCCTTAGCTTTCTAAATGAATAGTACATCTTCCTAAGTAGTAAAAAGGAATTACTGACCTATTTCTATGTTTATATTGACTTGCATATGTGTTTGTTGACTTTCTAAACATTTAGTCATATCACTGCTTCAATTCACAATTGTCCCTTCATAGATTCCAACAAGCTTGCTTAATTCCTTGGAAAGGCAGCATTGTATGGTGCTAAGGATATAGGATTTAGAGCTTAAGACATGTATGTGAGATTTGATAGTAGTCCATAAGGTGTTTAAACTTAAACCTATATGCATACACACACATTTCCCTCTCCAAACCCACACAAGCTTGGCATTTGTCATTTTTAAGTCTAGAAAGGCACATCTAGTTTATCTCTAGCTCTAGTAAGTTGGCCTCCTAGGGAAATGCCCTAGTAACAATCTAAATATATCAGGGAGGCGTCTCATTAAGCAATGTGTTGTTTCTCAAGATCATGTTTCTCAAAGATGAAGAACAACTTTTAACATACTTTATAATTTCTTATATATTATGGTTTTTTTTAATTGCCTGCTTCCCCTAACTAAAGTATAATCCACAGGGAAGAATTTATTGCCTATTACTATTATTATTTATTTTTTGAGACAGGGTCTTGCTCTATCACCTAGGCAGGAGTGCAGTGGAGTTATCTCAGTTCACTACAACCACTGCCTCCCAGGCTCCAGCGATCCTTCCACCTCCGCCTCACGAGTAGCTGGAATTACAGGGGCATGCCACCACTCCAGCTAATCTTTGTATTTTGTTTTGTTTTTGTTTTTGTTTTTTTATGGAGACAGGGTTTTGCTATGTTGCCCAGGTTGGTCTGGAACTACTGAGCTCCAGCGATCCACTTGCCTCGGCCTCCCAAAATGCTGGGATTACAGGCATGAGCCGCTGTACCCAGTGCTTGTTGTTATTGTTATTCATTATTTTTATTACTGTGTTCCAAGAACATACCTCTAACAATGTCCAGCACATACTGGTATCTCAATAAATATTTTGTTGTGTGGATGAATAAATTAACTAGGCTTTTCTATGGTGATGGTTAAAAAGGCAGACGTCTGGGTTGTACTCAGTGGTGGTGCCAAGGGCAGTAGCCAACCCAGTCTCCATCAGCTCCCTTCGTTCAAATAAAAATCTTACTTTTAATATGGCCAATGTAATCACTTTTATATAAAGTGTGAATAAAAGTTTAGGAAACTTTTATATTGATATTGATCTGTAACATACACACTAAGTTAAAAAGAGTGTGCTTTCTTTACAAACATAGCCTCATGGCAAACCTCCCAGCTTCGTCTTCCAACCAGATGGCCTCCCCTAAGCCCTACCCTACATAGAATTCTCAAGATGAAGCTGGCCCTCCTCAGATCCAAATCAGAGTATCTATGGTAGGACCAGGAATCAGCATTTTCCACAAGCTGTGAGGTGAGTCTTATGTAACACTAAGGTCTTAGTATATACAACCTCAGAGCTTCCTGTTCATACATGAATTCTTTACTCCTTGTTCTAATTCAGGGCTCTTACAACACTCATTGACTTTGCAGTGGTAGCTGCAAATCTCGGAGTTTTGTGATTGCCTGAAGTTGGATGAAAGTTGATTTCATTATCCCTTTTGTGAGATTGAATGAATGAAGGAGAAATTATACCACAAGCTTGGACAGGGCAGTAACAATGGAACTGGATGTTACTTTGAATGCAGACTTCTTGTTTTGCAAAAACTACAGAACTATTCCTGGAAAAACAAGGCACTAGCGTTTATTTATTTATTTATTTACTCCTGAGATGCATATAGGTAGGGCCAACAGGCATAAACAGTGCTTTGATGCATACGAGAGAAATAGCTTTCCCCAAGGGGACAGTTTTGAAAAAAGTGCCCTCCGCTGACAATGCCAATTAGAAAAAGGTGTCTGCATCTTAAGTTGACTCAAGGATGGCTGAAAGAAGCCTGATCTTCCAGCTGCTCTGGTGCCTTCTTCGCTGGAGCCTTAGGTGGAGTGCAACAGCTCAACTGCGCAATTATATGAGGTAGAGTTCCTGATACTGGGAGTCAAAACCTGGTCTCTGCTGATGGGGCAAAAGTGAAAGAGAAAAGTGAGTCTTACAGGAGATACCAGTGGTTTGTTGGGTCCAAAGATGAGCCCTTATCTTTGCTATACAAGAAATATCTTTGTTTTAAAAAGTGCCCTTTGATAAGATGCAATAAATCTCGTCTTGTTTGAATGACAGAGAGTTGTAATTAATACTCTTATTTTTGAGAAAATCATAAAGTCATTTACACGGTGCTGATGGTACTGAGGGGAGGGATGGACAAGCTCTCATAGTGGAAACAATGAATCCTTTGGCAGCTGGACAAGAGGTTAGAGAGAAAATACTTACTTTTGAGTGGAGAGCTGCTATGGCTACCTACAGATCTCCATCTCTGCTACATACAGGCTACGTGATTCAGGGCAAGTCATGTCACCAATCTAAAATGCACATCTACTTCTCAGGAGTTGTGAAATGCTTTAACTAGTGCTTTATAAATTGAAGAGTGTCAGTTGTAGTGATTATTTTGGAAGAATATATTTTATCATAGTAGGGACTTTGACAAGTTTTTAATGCCTTTGAAAGCCCATGTGTATATTATACATTTCAAAGAAGCAAATGTAGACCTTTAAGATCTGAATGTTTGTGTGTCTTTTTCTGCAATGACTGCCTTCCTGAGGAACTAATTCAAAGGAATTAGAGAGCAATTGCTTTTTCCCAAGGGGACAGATTAAAAAAAAGTGCCCCCCTCTGGCAACGCCAATTAGAAAAGGTGTCTGCATCTTAAGTTGACTCAAGGACAGCTCAGAGGAGCCTGGCCTTTTAGCTATTCTGGAAGAGGTAGGTTATCACAAAGAATAGATATTAAGTTGGTGCAAAAGTGATTGCGGTTTTTGCCATTGAAAATCATGGCAAAAACCACAATCGCTTTTGCACAACCTAATAATTCAACCCTCGGGCAAACTAACATAAAAGATTATGGGAAGATTAAGGGTTGTTTTTGTTGTTTATTTGTTTGTTTTGGCTAGTCAGATATGACTCTTTTTCTTTTTTTTTTTTTTTTTTTTTTAGATGAAGTCTCACTCTGTCAACCCAGGCTGGAGTGCAGTGGCGCTATCTCGGCTCACTGCAAGCTCTGCCTTCTCCCAGGTTCATGCCATTCTCCTGCCTCAGCCTCCCAAGTAGCTGGGAATACAAGCGCGCACCACCACGCCCAGCTAATTTTTGTATTTTTAGTAGAGACAGGGTTTCACCATGTTGGCCAGGATGGTCTTGATCTCTTGACCTCTTGATCCGCCCACCTCAGCCACCCAAAATGCTGGGATTACAGGCATGAGCCACTGCGTCCGGCTCAGATATGACTCTTAATGGATCAAAAGGGAGTATGTGAACAAAAAAAAAGAAAAAAAATTCAAGAATTTTTTGAACAGGGCATCTGACTGGATGGGATTTTTGTGATTCTCAAAGTTTAGAGTTCATTAGTATATGTTAGAATCATTTGCAGTCTTGTTTGAACTGTCATTCTTGAGTTCCATCCCAGAGGTTCTGATTTCTTAGATGAGATAGGCCCAGAAATTTTACTTTTAATAAGCACCCGATATAGTCAAACTCCTGGTGAAGGGATCCTCTCACATCAGCCTTTTGAGTAGCTAGGACTATAGGCATACACCACAATGTCTGGCTAATCTTTTTATTTTTATTAGAGACAGGATCTCACAATGTTGTCCATGTTGGTCTTGAACACCTGGCCTAAAGTGATACTCCAACCTTGGTCTTCGAAACTGCTGGGATTATAGGCGTGAGTCACTGCACCTAGCCCAAAGCATTTTCTTAATGACTCATATAGTTGTAGACAAGAAAACATCTTCATGAAATCTGCTCTAGAGTTTTTCATATGCTTTCAAATATGGAAAAAAAAATCTTTGATGTTTGAATAACCATTCAATCTCTTTGACGCTATAACTAATTGTTTGCAAGTGATCCTGTTATGCCAAGAACTATCTGAGGCTTTTGAATATATATAAAAAAGTAGAAATGTGTTATACTTACATGGAAACACTGCTGACGGTTTGTCTAAAGAAAAAAGAACAATTTAGCTTTGAGGTTTCTTCTTAGCTTCAACTACTGTGTTATAATCTGGACGGTAATTAAAATCACCTGAAAACTTTAGTCAACTACTTATCTCTAAGTTCCATTCTAAACCAATGAAAAACGAACTTCTGGGGATGTGGATGAGGTAGAGATACTCTTTAAAAGTTGTGCAGATAATTCTGTTCTACCAGGGCTGAAAATCATGATTAAACTAAAAGATAATAATTAATACAATTTCTGTTTGATTTTTGTTTCTTTGGCATGTGATTAAGAAAATTTATCTGGTTTCTGTCCTCAATTAAATACTTTTGGGAGACCAAAAGTATTAATTGCATTTGACAAGTATTTTAAAAGGCGATTTCTGACCTCATGGAACTTACTAATTGACAGAAATAAATATTTTTGCCTCCAAGGACAAGAAGATAAAGCCACAATGCTGGCATATTGATTTAAATTGTGGGAAATATTCCTTCACTGGCTAAAGTTGAAATTAGTAGGATGATTTTGCAGAGGCTGTTTAGGCTCTCTTTAGATACTATGGGCTATATCTGACCACGAGGAAAATAGTAGTAGCTGGGCCATAGCCATGGGATCTGAGTGGTTTGGTTTCCTATAGGCAGAGTTAATAGAATGAACCAATATAGGGAATAATTTTAAATTCTACAAGTATTTATTAATCATATACTATATGAACACTACAATTTATCAGTTAGAAGGATTTTGACTATAAGTAACTGTGTTAGTCTGTTTTCATGCTGCTGATAAAGACATATCCAAAACTGGGTAATTTTTACAGGAAAAAGAATGTAATGGACTTACAGTTCCACACGGCTTGGGAGACATCACAATCATGGTGGAAGGCAAGGAGGAGCGTCACATCTTACATGGATGGCAGCAGGCAAAGAAAGAGAATGAGAGCCAAGCCAAACGCGTTTTCCCTTATGTAACCATCAGATCTCATGAGACTGATTCACTACCACGAGAACAGTATGGGGGGAGCTGCCCCCCTTGATTCAATTATCTCCCACTGGGTCCCTCCTACAACACGTGGGAATTACAGGAGTACAATTCGAGATTTGGGTGTGGACACAGAACCAAACCATAGCATTTCATCCCGACCTCTCCCAAATCTCATGTCCTCATATTTCAAAACCAATCATAACCTTCCCAACAGTCCCCTAAAGTCTTAGAACTCATTTCAGCATTAGCTCAAAAGTCCACAGTCCAAAGTCTCATCTGAGACAAGGCAAGTCCCTTCCGCCTATGAGCCTGTAAAATCAAAAGCAAGTTAGTTACTTCCTAGATACAATCGGGGTACAGGCATTGAGTGAATACAGGCATTGGGTGAATACAGCCATTCCAAATGGGAGGAATTGGCTGAAACAGAGGGGCTACAGGCCCCATGCAAGTCTGAAATCCAGCAGGGCAGTCAAATCTTAAACTCCAAAATGATCCCCTTTGGCTCCATGTCTCATATCCAGGTCATGCTGATGCAAGAGGTCGTTTCCCATGGTCTTGGGCAGCTTTGCCCCTGTGGCTTTGCAGGTGAATGAGACTTTTTTATCTGCCTTCATAAAGAGAATCTATGCTTTTTTTGTGGACCCCGTGCTTCTTCTAGAGCTAATTATTTATACAAATTACTCATATTAAGTGATTCAATTTATATCAAGTTAAGAGATTTAAAGTTATATAAGTGCATACAAAGAAGAGACATTTATCTAACTTCCAGAGATTATCATGCAGTATTCAGAGCAAATCTGGATTATTCCTTCCAAGTTTAAAAAAGAAGCATTTACCTTAAATTGCTTAGGGTGGTCTTTTGCCGTAAGACTAGAGCACGTTTCCTCTTTGTTAAAATGATTTTCACAATTCCAAGACTTCCATTGCTTGGAACAAACTCAAATATTAATTTGAATATAGCATACTTTTTCATGTATTGTAATGGTAAAGAGTTCAGATGCTATAGCAGGAAGACTTTGATCCTTCCCAGTCTCCCCACAGCCTCTTATTATTTGTGTCATCTTGGGATGGATAATAAGCCATGCTAGTCCTTAGTTTTCTTATGTGTAAAGGCTGAGTTAATAATAGAACTTCCTTCACAGGATTGTTTTCATGATTAAAAGTGTTAGAACAAGACCTGTGCCTATATTATAGTGAGAGCTCAATAAATATAAGCTAATAGTATTAGTTTCCTTAATAATCTTTATAGGTTAATTATTAAAATGATTCTGAAAATTACACTAATACAAATGGTCATAATTTATTAAGTCCTTACTATGTGCTAGGAACTATGTAATTATATAATTATAAACTACATATAGGAAAGGAATATTCTCACCGTTTCACAAATGGATGTTCAGAGGATTTGAGTAACATCTAGTTCCCACAGCTAGGAGACAGTTGAGCCAAGATTTTAACTCATAACTTTCTTTCTCTAAAGACCTCCACTCTTTCCCTATTTAATAAAGTAAAATCACTTTCTTGACATTTTATAGTCTTGTGACAGGGCTTTACAGACTTTTTAAGGAATCTAAGCTCCATTTAATTTTTGTCCAAAGTATTTACAACAGTTTTAAATGAAATAATAGTAAGTAGAGCTAGAGGTCAAATTTTGCAAATTTGGCATTACCGGCCAAATCTGGCCTACAGATGTGTTTGGTTTATACAACGTTCACATTTGTCTGAATTAATTAGCAATGTTTAAAAGTGGGGGACTTCACTTAAGAATGAAGGTTTATGGCTTCTGTTGAATTTATGAAAGTTCTGGCAGTTCTGGTTCCATGTGCTTCTTAAAAATCATTGAAGTTTAGCTAAGTAAGGACTGTACCCTTTTAGACTGGACCAAGTCTCTGGCTTGATCATTCTCACTTATTTTAGTTGCCAACCTCTCCCTGTAGATTGCAGTTTGTTTTGTGATCTTGCTGTAGGTGGTGAAAGTGATTTTTCAAATATGGTTTATTTTTCTTGGAGGAAAATGAAATGATAACATTAACCTTTCACTTACTTTTCCTGGTGTAGACTTAAATATACTGTTGTCAGCAAAAGTCTATTTCCCCATTTTGACACCGGAGCTGAAATGCTCTTTAGAAATGTGAGTCTCAGAAAAGATTCTCAGAAAGGGGACACCGTCATGTTCTCTGCTTCCCTAATAGAGGACTTTCTGATTCTGGATTGAGCAAGGATAAACAACCAGCCTTGGAAGCATGTCCCTAAAACAGCACATTTCCTTGACGTCAGATCAGGTTTTCAAGCCATTAGGTCCTTCGTTCAGTGAGTATTTAAGATCTTAACACATGAATCATTCATAGAGTGAAGGAAAGAGCCCGCGGAATGTCTTCCTCTGTGGCAGGCATATGGATGAGATGTGGTATTGGAGGGTGTCCAAAACTCAGATTTCCAGAGAGCTTGGCAAGAATATGGAGAGAGGGATTAAGAAGTAGGAGGTTGTTTTAAAGCTTAAAGCATCTGTGCCAGTGGGACAAAAACACCACTACCTTTACGTTTTCCGCCCCTAAACTAAGGAAGTTCTGTGGTTGTTTATTCTAGAAAAATAGGCATGCTTCCCTTCAGGGAAAATCAAAATGCAAAATTCTACATTTACAAAAAAAGAGAGATTGGGAATTTATGTCATAGAGTACTGTCTTTTATAGAAAGATCTTCTACATTTTTTTTCCCCAGAAAATAGCCTTCCCTAGGACATTTATATTATTGTTGTAGTTATAAAGAATTATAAGCAGATGAGAAAACTAGGGTTTGAGAAGTTGCCAAGTGTTCATAGCAATCTCTGTGAGACCCGGGTTGAACTGGTCCTGGTTTCCTGGGTTTATCTCATCGTAGAGTACAGACTCAACACTGTGCCATGTGCCTCTCAAACTGCCAGTGCACCGTATTTTCACAAAATAGTGTCACCCAAACCACAGACCTGTAGCTAAGACTATGCATCCTGGTTCAGTTGAAACTAAGTATTCTTTCTATATATTAAAGATATTTTATTTAGAAGCAAAGGAAAAGGTACTTGAGAATTATTAATAGCAACATTTTGGCACCTTTATTCACTGAATTGTGGGGAGGTAGCTAAAATGTATAGCAGATGTGGAAAGGACAGTAACAATAAGGCTTCTGTAAATGGAAAAATCTACAATATCTTTCAAACATTTTCCAGAAGACTGAACTTTTGTACACTTTTTGTTGTTTTAAAATCTGCTCATATTGCTTGGGTGTTTTATTCATAATGAGACAAGTCACATTCATGCCAATGTACATGTGTGTTTTGAAATTCAGTAAAATAAAGCAAAAAAAAGTACAGTAAAATTTCACATAAAATAGGCTTTTAGCTTATATTTACTACTGTAGTATCTTCTTTAAAGATCTTATGTGAAGGGAAAAACACCTTAATAAGATGTAGTTACTTTTAGTCATATAACCTATTTGATTGCTTCAGAAGTTTGAGGTGGCATAGGTTTATGTAAACCCTTAATAAAATTATGGTTTAGTAGACAAAAGATACCTGGGTTGTTTATTTTCCAATTAAAAACAATATTCTTAATACTTATTTGAAAAAAACTTATTTGGTGAAGAGGTGAGTTAATGACTAACAATTATTTTAGATATGGCCACAAAATGGTAAGCACTCATGCCTGAGGAGTAGGAGGTGAAGAAAGAACCAAATGCATGAGGTGATGATGAATAATTCTCCATGAGCAACCAGCAGTAATCATTTCCACGGCCATATTTAAAGTGCTGCATTATGTTTGTCAAAGAGCCAACCACAGACAGTAGACAATTTGGTATGTTTAAATTTTGCTTTTTGACTCATGGAAATAAACAGTCAGCACCTCAATTCAAGAACAGAGGCTCTCCAGCAAAACCAACAGCACACCAGAAAGAGGTTTACATATCTACTTATTCATTGGGCTGAAAGTAAAAAGACTCTTACGATAAAGAAATCAAGTAAAGTTTTTCAGCAAATGATAAATATGGAATATTTAAAAGTTTCAATCAAGGAAAACATTGCAAATAGATGGCATTTGAGTTTGTAATATATTACTGAATAAAACCAATTAGCCTATTGATTAGCCTAATAGCATTTGTTAGCGATGCTATTACACATGTAAGATTTATCCCTTTGTTAGCAATGCTATTACACATGTAAGATTCCATTAACTGTGCACTTAGGCATGTTTCCTTTGTTTCCTTTATGTGGCATGAATGGTCCCTGTTTATCCAGCTGTCCTATACCCATGCCCTTTCATTGTACCCTTCACTGCCTCTGTGATTGCCCATGTGACCTGCCTGGACCAATGGTTGGTAGCAAACTTGAGACAAGTAGAGTCTGAAATGGCACTTGTAGGCTTCTGTTTTTTCTTCTCCTCAATTTTGGTGTGAGAGCATGCTTAAGCTTACCTGCTGAGTTATGAGAGACACATGGTCTCATCACCTCTGTGACTATAGCTATCAGATATGCGAGTGACCCCACCTGAGACCAGCCCAGCAGACTTTTAATTTGCTGACTTGAAGGCTTGTAAGCTTAGTAAAGGCTATTTAAGACATTACATTTTGGGGTACTTTTATCATGCAGCATTTATATGCAATAGAGAGAAATACTTTTACTGGGGCAAAGAAGAAAGACATTTATAATAAAGATATCAAGAAAAATAGATGTAAATATCTATGTTATTGTAATTGATACATAAGAAAAAATTTTTGAAGTTTCAATCATGGAAAACATACTAATTAGATGGCATCTGAATTCTAGTTATTGTTAAAAGAAAATATATAATTAGTTGACCAGTATAGATCTGTCAAATATTTCTTTCTTTAATTAGATAAGTTGTTACACATGTAAAATTGCCTGACTTGGGTACATATGCATGTTTTCTCTGATTGCCTTATAAATGTGGCATGAATGTGCTTATATGGTTAATGCTGTTCTTTTTGTGTGTCTTTCTTCGTTTTATGCTAGAGTTCTCAGCAATTGGATTGATGTCAAAATTGGAACATTTTCAAAATACTTGGGATAAAATCAGGGAGAAAGCTAGGTGAAAAAATCTGTAGAGGTAAAACAAGAAAAAAGGTTTTACATCAGAATATGTCTATCAGAGAACTGTTGTGATATGGATCTACCCAGATGGGCAAGTATCAGTCCTATTGAAACAGCAGCCTTCTTGAATAATTTCCACTCAGATAGCATAGTACAAATCAATGAAGCCTTTTTTGAGGGCAATATGATATAAAATGAGTCATATCTTAGTCTTCTTGCAAATGTAATTGTCAACTGTGTGGCCTTTTGGAAATAGGTGGATGGCATGGAGTTTTATTGGTTTATATAAGTATACTTAAACTGAAGACATTTTGGACCTTTCTGATTCAGGGGTTATATATTCTCCTTCTGCTACTATAGCTGACCTGGTTGCAGAGACCTGGGTAAACCATCCATTTTTCAATTTGGAAAAGAGTTTATATATTACCCAGTTCAGCTCCACACTAGTACAAGAGCCCCTTGAAAATAGACCTGTGGTCTTTTCTTGGCCATTTTCAGGTACTGACAACTCAAACTTCATGAGGCAGTCTAGTCATCCTTGTTTGTTGTAAGATTCTGTTGTTTATTCGTAACCTGATCCTCCTCATTGCTGACCATAGAACAACGTAAAATGTGTCTGTTTTTTCTTCAATGTGACTGCACTGTCAATGGTCAAGATGACTTTTATAGCCACAGCCCCAAGCCCTTTCAGTTTGCATCATGCCGTGAGATTTCAACACTCAGGATCATCACAGTCAATCTTGCTGTGCACACTGTTTTAAAATACCCTTAAAGTTAATGAAAATAAATAATGTGTGTGTGTGTGATTATTGCAGAACTCTGGTACCACTTCTTCTCTTAATCCAGTGTGTCTGTTTCCACTAATCCATCACTACTCCACAAATTGATTATTTAGCCATTTTGTCAGTTAGAATACAATAAGAAAATTGAAACTACCTTAGACATTTCCAACAAAGAAAATTTAATAGAAGGAATCAGTTACATAAGCAATAGACAAGTCGAGGAAATGGGGAAGCAACCTTGAGAATAGCCACACCCCAGAATGCTTCTGTCTAGAGAGCTGGAGGAACAAAAGCAGGTGGTGTAACAGAGCCCAAGATCTGAGTGCACCCAGTGGAAGGTAAACTACAGTGGGTCTTCCTGGTAGAAGGTGAGATCATTAGGGGAGGGACTGTCCAGCAGGACCCAGACCCATGGACCTGGAGCCAAGGAGGAAAAGTACCCACCACTGGGGATGCCACATGTAGGAGTATGGAAAAAGAAGAGGGAAGAGAGGAACCTATAGAGGAAGCTAAAAAAGAGGAATTAAAAAGTATAAAAACAACTAAGAGGCTGGGCATGTGGCTTACACCTGTGATCTCAGCACTTTGGGAGGCTAAGGTGGGAGGATCACTTGAGCCCAGGAGTTTAATACCAGCATGGACAATGAAGTGAGACCCTGTCTCCAGAAAAAATTAAAAAAAAAAAAAAAATCCGGGCACAGTGGCATGCACCTGTAGTCCCAGCTACCCTGAAGGCTGAAGTGGGAAGATTGCTTGAACTCAGAAGTTTAAGGATGTAGTGAGCTATGATGCTGTGATCATGACAATGCACTCCAGCCTGGGTGGCAGAGCGAGACCTCATATCTAAATAAATAAATAAATAAATAATTAAAAAATTAAAAACGAAGACAAAGTGGTATTAAGGGGAAACGAATTTACCTTTTCAAAAATAAAAAGATAGGAAAAGGGCTGAAAATATTGATTGGTTTTGGTTTTGGCCAGAGGGTCTCTGATCATATTTTCAGTAAAGTGATGGAGAAGAAGATAGATTATAGGCTGTTGAATAAAGAAAAGGAGAGGAAACAGTGGAACATGGTATAGATAACTCATAAGAAGTTTGATTTTGATGGAGAAGTGAAAAATATGTTTAATAGCTATTAATTAACATGTAATAATAAGCTGGATGTAATAATGAACTGTTGTATGTTCTTGGTCAGGAAAGGAGTTAACAGTATCTCATTAAGAAACTCTTGAATGCATATACATTTATTTTGAAACATAATAACTTAACACTTGGCACTTTATAATAATTGACAACATTTATCAAGTCTTTGACTCTATGCCAGGCATTGTGATTTGCATTTATCTATATGAATGCACTTAATTCCCACCAAAGGCTGATCTTATCTAGACAACTCTGAGTTTCTGTTGTCTTTGACTGCTGCTGGATATATAAGTTATTTCAAGCACACTTCTCTTCTTATAGATTTATTTTCGTATCACTTATCCAGGAAATAATGGAGAGCAGTAAGTACCATTCACTTGGCTCTGGCTGTTGTTATGTTCCCTAGTATTTCCAGCTGTTTATCTGCCTTCATGGCACACAGTGTGTTTGCATTTTCTGACCCCTTTGCTGTTAGTTATGTGACTATTTTTGGCCAATGAGATATGAGAAGTGCTATGTGTTACTACTGGGCAATTCATTGCAAATGCAAGTTGATCCAGGAGTGTTTCTTCCTCTGTAATGTTGGTGAGCAATATTCTATACACAGTGGTTGCCTCACGAGCTCAATCATAGGGAGGTGAGCCCCTAGGCAACTCATAATTAATTTTTAATAAAAAGAAAAAATAAACATTTGTGGTTTTACTGAAATTTGGGGTATATTTGTTATCTCAGCATAACCAAATGGATATATTTTCCAAATTGTTCTTCTTTGTCCTCTGGAAGCTACACTACAAAGCAAATAAACTCCCTCCCATTATTGGCCTGGGAGGAAGCGTAGAACGAAAGGTTTGATGTGTATACTTTGGCCTGACACTGCTCCATTTAAAATGTTGGTTCCACCACTTACTAGCATAGTGGTTTTCAACAATTTATGTGATCTCTCAGAGTTTTACTATTCTCATTTGTAAAATGGATATAAAAATTGTATTTATTTCCAAGAATTTCTGAAAGAATAAAGTTACATTATTATATAAGGTGCCTAGCACAAAGTTCACTCATAGTGATCATTCAAGAAGTGTTTGCTGTTATCATTGATCACTTACCCCAAATTCTTCCAATTTTATACCTTAACTGAAGTTTCCTTGTCCATATACAGATACATATATATTCATCTGTTGCTCATTTTTTAAATATCCTTAGAGTCAGGAGTTCATATTGGGATCTGCATGCTTCTCAGAGCCACTTCTAAAATCTCTACTCGTTTGTACTCATGCTATTTGGATATATCATACTTGGTTCATTTCTTATTTCCATCATCTAGTTATTTCCAAGAGATTCCTCTTTAATTTGCTAGGAAATGTGGAACCTCACTCAGCTTTTCCCCTTACCTTTAAGTGCTTCCACCGTTATTATCCCAGATTTCATGTTGACAAACCATCAGAAAACTCTAAATTGAAAACAAAATATGAAAAACTCAAACCCAGGTTTTCACTTCTCAACTACCTCTTGCTTCCTCTACTCCACTTGAGAACTCAAATTCACTGTAGTAAATAACATCAGACGGTACGCTTTTTTTTTTTTTTTTTTTTTTTTTTTCAGACAGGCTCCCATTCTGTCCCCCAGGCTGAAGTGCAGTGATGCCATCTCGGCTTACTATAACCTCTACCTCCTGGGCTCAAGTGATCCTCCTTGCTCAGCCCCCAGTAGCTGGGACTACAGCCATATGCCATCATGTCCAGTTAATATATACACACATATATGCTACTAATGTGTATAAATATATACACACACATACATATATGCACACATATGTAATAAACTCCCTTTTATATATACATGTATACACAAAAATAAAAGGGAGTTTATTAGAGAGAACTGGCTTACATGCTTACAAGGTGAAGTCCCATGAGAGGCTGTATGCAAGCTGAGGAAGACAGAAACTGGCTCAGTCCAAGTCTGAAAGTCTCAGACTAGGGAATCCTGACAGTGCAGCCTTCAGTTTGTATCCAAAGGCCTGGGAGCTCCTGGCAAGCCACTGGTGCAAGACCCAGAGTCCAAAGGCTGAATAACTTGCAGCCTGATGTTCAAGGTCAGGAGGGATGGGAGGAAGCATCCAGCACAGGAAAAATATGGAAGCCAGAAGACTCAGAAAGCCAGCTTAGACCACCTTCTTCCTCCTGCTTTGTTCTAGCCACACTGGCAGCCAATTGGATGATGCCCACCAACACTGAAGGTTGGTCTTCCTCTCCCAGTCCACTGACTCAAATGTCAATTTCCTCTGGCAACACTCTGACAGACACACCCAGAAACAATACCTTACCAGCTATCTACATATCCTTTAATTCCATCAAGGTGAAACTTAATATTAACCATCACAGTGTCAAAGTAAGAATACAAATGTCAAAGTAAGAATACTCACCCTCGCTCAGCACCGAAGTCTGTATTCTAGACGGACTTTACAGTATGCCACAGAATAGCAGTGTTAAAAAGAAAATGCATATTTGTAAGGTTCTATAAGATATTGTTATTATTTTTTTGTGGACAAGCCTCAAGGTTTATATCTATTGTATTCTGCAATGTGTCCAAAATGTGTGATTTTTTGGGACTGCTTTGTGTCCAATTATTATTTGTTAAATTGATTTTCATAGGTTTTAAATGCAAAATAGAGGAAAATCTGTTGAGTCTTTAACAAGAGTTTGTATGTCTTCAAAGGCCAGTCAAATAAATTCAGTGACTGAAGCAAAGATAATAGGAAATGGTGAACATCATAATAAAATGGAAAGCATAGATCCTGCCTAAAGACATTCACATTCATGTTTTAGAACAATATTTATACCAAACAAAATATATATGTGGGGTAATATTGATTCCCATGGTTTCCACTCTTGCTCCAGTAATAGCCTTAATTAGAAGGAGCTTTGGCTGGTGATAGTCAAAACTGTAGCAGAATTTAAATTTTATAGCAAATCTTACACTTCTTGGTTCAAGGTGAGAATTAATTAGAGTTCCCCACTCCACGAATACTTTATGAAAGCAAAAATAACCTATTTATTTGGAAAGGATAACAAAAAGAAAAAAATGTGAAATTATGTTGTCTAGGTATGTTCCTAAAACTGTGAGAGAGAGTGTGGAGACAGAAGGGGAGAACTTTTCTGCCCTACAGGCTACATGAACTCTTTTACCACCAGTATCAAATCTAGATTTGTCTGGGGGACTTTCAAAGCCCTTAAAGGAAAGCAGCAAAAATAGTAACTGCTGAGGTTCAGAACTAAAGACTTACCATGATGCTCGAATCTAGTCAAGGGAAACCAGTTCATAAAAGAAATATCAGACACAGGGTGATGGTGGTGGCAGCCCATCTGGAGCAGCCACTATGGGGACACCAGCTGCAGTGGGGGAGGCGAGACCAGAGTTGCACACTCTGTGGAGTGGCAGAGGCCGGGAAAAGGTGGGAGTCCTGCCCCCTACTGTGTTGGCAGGATGGGAGCCCTGAGCTCTTGAATACAGCTGCAGCTGCCTAGCCATGGCTCCAGACGTAGGCATCTCTGCAATCTCAGGGGTCTGGGAAGCTTCCCCTGCCCCCACAGGCTCAGAAGTGCCTGCTCCCATTCCCTAACATCTCCCCACTTCCAGTGACCACTCTGATTTTTGAAGCTAAGCACAGGTGCTCTTATGACCTGGCCGGGTGTGCATGCACTTGGGGTAGTCCTGACATACCAACCCCCTGCCGCCTAGGTCCTCTCTAAAGCTTTGGGCACTGATGAGCTCAGGGAGGGAGGCTGGGAGTGAGTGGCTGCAGGTGGCTTGGCATGGGCCTGCAGGTGCCCCTCAGCACGAACAGCCTGGGCACCATGGCGGGCATGTTGATAATGGCAGGAAGCAGACAGGTTCCTAGATGGGAAAGGGTGGGTCCCCGGTGAAGCCCCACCTTCAAGCCAAGGTTGGCCTGAAGCCTGGAGGCAGGCTGCCAGTTCCAAGTGGAGTGTGTGACCTGGAGTGAGAACTTATGGTGCTTTTTCCAGGCCTGCTCATGGCCACCCATGGACCAATTAGCATGCACTACCTCCCGTCTGAGCCCATAAAAACCCTGGACTCAGCCAGATTCACACACTCATCGGGATGACCTGCTTGCAGAAAGGAGCTACCCACTATGAGTCTCCTCTCTGCTGAGAGCTGGCCACTCATCAGGATGACCTACCTGCAGAAAGAAGCTACCCACTTCAGGTCTCCTCAGAGCTGTTCTGTCACTCAATGAAGTGTCTCTCCATCTTGCTCACCCTCCAGTTGTCCACATACCTCAATCTTCCTGGACATAGGACAAGAACCTAGGACCTGACAACTGGCAGGATGGAAAGAGCTATAACACAAACAGGGCTGAAACATGCCCCCCACTTGTCACATTGCAGCCAACAAGGAGAGGAGAGCTGCAACCCTTCTGGGAGCCCAGACCCAAGAGCTCCCCGAGCCAAGACTGTGACACACTGTAACACCCTCTTTGGGGCTCTGTGGTTCCTGGCATCTCCAGGCTTCTTGGTGCCATCATGTTCCTCTTGTCTAGATGTTGGTGCCTATAGTGGAAGCTGCTCACGGTACGTCTGGTCCAACCATAGCCTCACACAGAGCCGACGCCTATGCTGGTGCCTGGAGCTGCCCACCCTGCCACCGCAACTGGCATCCTGGCTGGGTGTGGTGGCTGGACTCTGTGCTTGTTTGCTCACACACCCCTTGCCACTCCATGCCTGGCTCACCCTTGTCAGGAGTGGGATCCAGACTGGTAGCACCAGCCGAGTGAAGCCTGCTGGGTAGAGTGGGCAGAACAAGCCCAAACAGGAATGAGCAAAACCTAAGCAGAGGCACCACTGGCCACCGTGCTTTTCCGACTGGTGAAGCAACACCCTGAGGATCTTGTGACAATGGTATGCCAGCTACCACTGCCCACCCAATCCTTGATATCAAGGCAGACATTGCTAGATGATCTAATATTCTTTCTGGGTGGAGCCCTTTCCAACTCTCAGAATTGTTCTCAATACAGAGATTACCACTATTTGAGTTTTATATTAGTTAGGTCAAGGTCTGCCTGGAAGCATTTTTTTTTCTTTAGAGACATGCAGACTTTGAAATGATAGCATAGAGCCTAGTAAGTACTGACATTTCTATTTAGAAGAGTGTAATGAGTGAAAGCTGATTCAGTGATAGAAACAACTCACCATGGATATTGAGTCTTTTAGTTTCATGACTATATGCTTAATTTTTATGCTTTATCTTCTGAATCAAGCCTTTATATATTAACTATAACATTCTCCTATATGGCCTCTTCCTTCCTATCTCTCCCACACATTTACTAGATTAATCTATCATAAACTCCACTGTCATCATATCACTCTTCTGTTCAAACCTTCTATTGTGGTTTTCTACGATATCCAATAGCTCTATCTATTTTGTTTATTAAAATAAAAAGGACTGTGATTCAGAAAGCTAGGGAACCTCTGAGTTTCGCTATCGCCATAGGGAATATCAATAGAGAACAAGTCTCTACTTATATGGCATGGAGCAGTAGTGTTCTACACAAAAATCAGTTTGGGAAATGCTGACATAATGAAGGCATAGACACATATTCACTTTATGGAGCATTTCCTAATTACAAACAACCTGATAAGAAATAGAATTGCATAGGTTGATAACAAAAATACAATTGAGAATGAATACTCTGGAATAATGCTGTACATGGAATCCATGCTTTTGTATGCAGTACCACAATGCTTAATTCATGGCTTGCCTATTGTCATGATAAGCTGGTTTAGTTTTGATTTTCTTTATTATTTCCTGTTTTTTCTCCAATGCTTTAAGAATGGCTTCCAAGGCCTTGTTTATATTTCTAAATTAATGGATTGTGTAGGGAAATAGGACCAAACAGTGAAAGAAAAAGAAAGTAAGCACTCACAAATGAGTCCATAAATGAATTTCAGAGTAATGTTTGCTGACAAAATTGTGTTGTGATTTTCTTTTCTCCTGGTTTTCCATCCGTAGATAACAATACCATACGTTTGTTTTTATGTTCTTTACTTTGTCTTTTATAGGGTCTGATAAGCAATTTGAAGTCTGAAAATAAAGTTCAACTTTTTGCATTTCCAGGCTGATATTAGGACTTCGTGGTTGTTTGCACAGTTCCACTTAAAGATCACAATCTCGAACACATTGATGAATAAAAATGTCTTCTCCATACCAAAGTAAACCTGTAAATACTGAACTGTAGAGCAAGCTAGGGAAGGGCATCACACAATTCTGGCCTTTAAATAAAAATATATATGAATCCAAGTGCATTTTTTTAATGTAAGAAAATGTGCAAAGCAGTTATGTGGAGATGTGAAGGTGGTGCAGTCTGATACTACAGATGCAGTACCCAGCATCCTTGGCCCCCAGTGTGGTTGGCAAAATCAGGGGCCACAAAGATGTCTCTGTCCTCATCCTCAGAACCTGTGGATGTGTCACCTTATATGAAAAAAAAAAAAGGGTCTTTGCAGATGTGACTCAGGTTACAGACCTTTAGATAATGAAATTATTCTAAATTATCCAGGTGGGCTCAATGAGTTTTTAAAGTAGAAGAAGGAGGCAGAAAAGTGGGTCCAAGGTATGTGACCTGAGAAGGACTCACTTACTATTGGTTTCAAAATGGTGGAAGGTGGCCATTAGTCGAAGTATATGCTTCCCTCTAGATCTTGGGAATGACCCTCAGTTTACAGGCAGCAAGGAATATGAATTTTTCTCTATGCTGGGAACCTCTATTCTAGGAAAGGAGCATAGCTGGCCAGTGCCTGATGAGACTTATACCAGACTTCTAACTTACAGAATTGTAAGGTAATAAATTTGTGAGGTTTCAAGCTATGGTTTGTGGTCATTTGTTGCTGCAGCAATAGAAAAGATGCACCAAGTAACAAATAACATTAGGTAATCACTATGGAAGTACATAATGGGAAATAAATACAGCAGAGATTTCTATAGCTGGGATCTGTCTTCATCAAGCAGCTTATATTCTCCCTTGTTTTATTGGAGAAGGTCTGTGTCATATGCACTTTCTATACATATCTATTGATTGTTTTCAAATTTAGGCATCAGGACATCCCTGGAGAGTGTTTTCCTTGGAGGGCATGTGATTAATAACTACTTTTGAGTACTTCTTCTAATATCTTATCCTAAGATATTCCTTTGTATATTGGCATTTTTCTGTTTGTAACAGAGTGGCAATTATAGTTGAATTGTAAATATTTAAAGTTCTACAAAAAGTCAAACTTGTTACCAGAACTGATTTTGTCCTATAATAGTATAATTATAAAACAATATTAATAATAATGTAGTATTGATGTTTTCCTCATACACCCACTCATTTTGAACTCTTATTCCATTGTTAATTCAACTGTTTTACGATTGTGATGTTTTATTTTACATATGCTTAGAAAAGTCTCAAAGCCAATAGGGCAAACCCATGCATTATTGGTATTAGAGTAAATATTTATGCATTTGCTAATAAATGTTTAACACATACTTATAGGTCTTGAACTGACTCTAGATTTATTTGACATTTTCCTCTCTTGTTGTAATTGAGAGATTTAATCAATTTATTTAAATTCATCCATTGAAATTGTATTGAATACTTGCTGGATACTACACACTGCTACAGGAACAGAGCAGATAGAGTTAAACCTTGTAGGTCTTGCAGTAAATCTAGGGAGTCATAGCAGTCAACAAGTGGGAGAAGATTCCTGCTGAGCCAGAGAACCAGTTGGGATAGGCACCATCTGTGAGTAAAGCAAACTTTTTTCACGTCTAATTATAGCCCCTAAGTTGTATGTGGCTAGAAATTACTTGAAAACGATCTTGAATTCTAATCTCATCACAGGTTAAGACATTCATGCCAATTTATTTGAATTAGGATGAATAACTAAATTGTAGAGATTTGACTGAAATTACCTAGGAAAATATCTAGAGAAAATATCCCTTAGAGGGAAACTGATGGCTGGTTAGAAATTTCAGAGTCACCAGCAGAGCGTTGGAATTAGAGGAGAAGAACATATGGCTCTTAGGAGACCTTGATGGCTCAAATACTTGCTGGGTAGTATAATGGTTAAGAGTATAAGCTTCAGAGCCAGACTGCTTGGGTTCAAATGGGGGCTCTGCCATTTAGTAGCTGAGTATCCTCCAGTAAGTTATTTCTGTGTGAAAAGTAACACCTATATTGCAGAGTTTTCATAAAGATTAAAATGAGTCTATAGAGTCATTCCTTGGTATCTGTGGGAGATTGGTCCCAGATACCAAAATATTCAGGACCTCCCTCCCTGGATATCAAAATATCCACAGGTGCTCAAGTTCTTTGTATAAAATGCCATAGTATGTGTATATAACCTACATACATCCTCCTGTATACATTAAATAATCTCTAGATTACTTATAATACCTAATATAATGTAAATATTATATAAATAGTTATTATACTGTATTGGTTTTTAAATTTGTATTGCCTTTTATTGTCATACTTTTTTATTGTTTAAAATATTTTTTCAAGTATTTTCAGCCTACTGTTGGCCAAACCCTGTATATGCAGAATGGAGGCAGAGGGCCAACTATATGTCTAAGGCACTTATGCAAGTTTCAGACATGTATTTGGCTTTCAATAAGTGTAGCTACTATTACTATCCTTAGGAAGAAGAACTGCAGGGCTTTTCTAGAGGAGCTGAGCACATTTACATCTATTGTGCATTGCTGTTTGTAGATGAGTGGGAAGCCCTGGAGACCCAGTAGGCAGTAGAAACTTTATTTGTTGGCTTAGAGATGAGAAGCAGAGGGAAAGCAGGACTCATCCTGGAATGCAATTGAATTGATGGTGTAGGAAATAGCCCAAGGAATCTTGGTGGCACGATGGACTGCCCTTAGGCAGTAACAGGCAGTGATCCAAGCATAACAGGAAGACCATGGCCTTGAGTAGAGTGACAAGGGAGACTGCTGCTGAAAAGAAGTTAAACAGAAAGGCTATCTGTCCAAGCACGTTTACAATCAACCTATTGCAGGAGCACCTGTTGGAGAATCCTCCCCATAGAGATTTCCAAGGACATTCTAGAGGAGAGTAGAAGAGATCTGTAAAGAGAAGGCAGCAGGGGTTTTGTGTTGGGAAAGTAAGAGGGGCTTTCAAAGTAATAGGGTTGCTTATTATAATGTGACCTTAAGAGTGCCTACAATTTGGTGAGAATTGGAGTTCCTTCAGGTTATATAAACTACATACTATATAATGTGATATCTAAAGGTCGACCGGGAGCTCAGGGGAAGGACCACATTTGGCCCGAACATACTGAAAAGGTTGAAGTGACACATGGAAAAACAACTTTGGGAAAAGTTAAAATAAGATGTGCTAAGGCTGTGGGTAAGGAGAGAGCTTAATTCATTTTCTTTTTTGCATTCTACTTATGTTAATGCTTTAACTTATAATGGTGCCTTATATTTTGGTTGCTGTATAAGGAAATAATGTTCAATTGGCCTTTGACCTCTCATTGCTTACAAACTCAGATTATACTGGTAGAGATTGTCAATTATTTACATTTGTTATGCATAGTTTATACACTTGATTCTTTCATAAGCAGTGAAAAGATTGTATGCACACTAAAAACCTCACATATTCATTCTTCAGAGAGCATACTTTCCAAATGGTTGTAGCACATCAGAGAAAAATATCACAAATCAACTATGAAGGTTATATATATATACACACACACACACACATATATGCTGGCCACCATAACGCAGCAAACTACGTACACAGTAATTAAAGGGAACATAAGGATACACGTGTGTATGTGTGTGTTGTTTTATACATGGCCCATACTCCCATAATATAAAACAGTGCCAAAGGAACTCGTAGTCCTAGTAAGCTTTTCATATTTGTGTCTACTAATACAGGCTACATTTCTGAATTCATTAGTTAATAGTACAGATATATAATAAAATACAGTGTTGAAGTCAGATTCAAATTCACTTCACATTTTGCTGCAATAATTGATCATAGTCTCTAAATCAGGAAGAACTCAGAGGTCAGATACTTCAACCTTTCTCCCAATGCACAAAACCTTTCAACAGAATTTCTGAGAGACTACATCTAATATTTGATTGCCACTTCCATGCCACTGATATTTTGTTGATATCTTTCTCTAGTTTCTGGTTTGCTTCCAGTCTGTTAAATAACAATAACATGTACCAGATTGATGTACTTTCTCATCTCTTTTCACTCCTTTTCCCTTAATGTCTTTCCTGCTCTTTCTTCTTTACCCTTCTTTCCTATAGTTTTCAAATAACAACTATAAATATGAATTTTTATCCATAATTTTATCTTGAATTCTGAAGTTGTCACAAATTTTCATTTTGTAGTCCCATTAGAATTACAACTGAATATGAGATTTGGGTTCATTTTGTAGTCCCATTAGAATTACAACTGAATATGAGATTTGGGTTCTGTATTTTAAACCCACTACTATGGGTTTAAAACCCCAGGCATTTCTGCCCTTTCTCTCTCTCATTCCCTCTACCAAGTTAGAAGAGAGGGAAAAATGAACTGGAAACTCATAGAACTTAGTCTTAGTTTTAGCCTCATAGTTAACTGCTTCCAGAACCATTGAAAAATTCATTTAATTGCTTTGAGCTTCAATTTATCTAACAAATGAGCTGATTGGAATACATAATTTCCAAAGTCCTTTCCAGCTATGACATTCTTTTCTTACATACCCAAATCCTATCAAGTCTTTTGCATCAATGTTTCCTTGCAACTATCTCCTGTATTTCAACCTTTACCTCCACTGACTCCATCTGCATGACTTCATTTAGTCTTTCATGTCTTCAATGGATTTTCCTCATTTAGTTATTTCTTTAACTTATCTTTCCAGTAAATTATTGCCAGAGTAATTTTCCTTAAACATAACTATGGTGATATCATTTTCTTGTTCACAACCATGCAATGACTCACTATTTCCTAAGCATAAAATCTAAAGCCTATGGTCTAACTCCAAACTGTGGCTTCATCTCTTAATATACATTATGTATAGTTCTAGAGGCAACTTAAACTGCTTGCTCTTCCCATACATGTCTCTCAACTTCTAGTCCATGTTCCTTTGCTCAATCTGTCTCCTCTGCTTGGAATTCTTTTTCTTTCCATTTCCATATACCTACATCCTGTTCATTCTTTAAACCTCATATATTTGTTGTGAGAATCAAGTGAGATGCATGGAATGTATTTTGCAGAGTTCCTTCATGTTACATTCTTAGTAAATGTTACTGATTTTATAATTTTTGGTGTTTTCTAGGTTAGAGTACTAATTTGTGCACCTTCTGGACTCAGTATTTAGTAGTGAGTTTTAAATGATATTGTTGGAATACTTTATTTGAATTTTGTTTATAATTTTACAATTTTAAAAAATTGTGTTTGGAAGTATACGCAGAATGATTTCTGCTTTGGAGAATTTATTTCCAATTTCTTCATGTCCTTGAGAATTACCACTTTTTAAAGGAGTCCCTGTGCATTTTCTGTCTGGAAAATGTGAATTTTAATATATCTTGAATTCTCCAGGTCTCTATTCATTTGTGTTGAATTGATTTGGCATGGATTGATGTAATGCACTGAGGTTTCATACTATGATTATTATTTTGTTAAAAATTATTTATATGAGTTTTTCTCTTTTGTGTTTTTCCTTGTTACTTGGCACATACATTTAATAATGAATATAATTTCTTTTAGATTGCTTTTATATAATCCTCTTTGCATTGTTTATAGTTTTTATTTTGAATTTTACCTTGGCTGATGTGACTATTGCCACTTCTGTTGTCTTTTTGTTTGCATTTTACAGATATGTCTTTGCCTATCCTTTATTTATAACCTTTCCAAGTCATCTCGTTTTAAGTTTGTCTCTTGTAAACAGCATATTGTTGGATGTTGTTTTTTACTCCAATCTAAGAGTCTTTGCCTTTTAATTGGGGAGTTCAACACATTTACATACATTGTCATAACTGATATGTTTGGTCCTACTTCTGTCATCTTGTTTTATGGATTCTATTTTCTGTGCTTCCTTGCCATTTTCTATGTTTCCGCTCTTGATATTTGGACCATATTTTGTTTGCTTTTATCTTTTGAAGGGATTTAAAAGAGAGAGAACTTTAAAAGAGTGTTTTACATTCTACCAATTATATCTTTATCTTGTATACATTTAAACCAATATTTCTCTAATTAGGATATTTAAGAGCAAAATAGTATCTTTGGTCTCATTTTGACATACCATGCTTTTATTTTTCCTCTTTCCCTGTGCCAACTCTTAGTAGTTCATAATGTATGGTCTTCTTTTGTCTTCTCTTTCAGTAAAAATTTTAAATAGGAAGTTGAAAACGGGTCTATGAAGTACTTCTGGCACTTCATCAACCCTTTCGTTTTTCCTGATAAGCATCTTCTCACTTTGTAACACTGCAGGAAATTAAGAAAGGTATTGGGATCAAAGCTATGACTACTCAAGTTAAACACAAATTTGGTGAAATGTGTCACTAAAGTCCAGCTATGCTGTCCTTATTTCAGTTCTCAGGCACACTAATCCTTTTTTAATCGTTATGTCTTTGACCAAGACTTGATATTTTTCTTTCGGTCTCCCTTAAATATCACATCCTCAGCAACACCTTCCTCAACTAACTGAACAAGAGTGAATCTCAATACCCTATTCTTTTTTTTTGTTAGCTTTCTATTTTCCTTCATAACATCTATCACAATTGTTAATTATATGTTAACTCATTTATTTGCTTGTTTAATGTGTATGCACTTGATCAGACAACAAGCTCCAAAAGTACAAAGACCATGTCTGTTTAATTTACCACAGTGTATCCCAGGCCTACCACAGTGAGTGCTTAGGATATAACTTATGAATAAATGAATGAATTGATGGCAAAGTGTGGCCATTTAAGACTGCTATACTCTTTTATATTTTAACAAAACTTAAGCCAAATAACACCAACTCTTGCTCTCATTTAGTACAGTACTTAAGTACCTTTTATTAAGCAATCTTCACCCTCAAGTGTTTTTTTTTTTTTTTTTTTTTTTTTTTTTTTTTTTTTTTTTGGAAATTAGAGAGTTCACAAACACATTTTAGTGCTGGGCTCAATAACTGTAATGCTATATATACACCCATTAATTCCTGCCACAAATATGTTGCTTATTCATGGCTGCTGTGGATTTGCCATCTCAGAGATATCCTGAGGGTACCATCACATTTGTTGGACACTAAGGTCTCTTTCATGGCTCTGCTTGTTAGTGGTGGCAGAGATTCGAGTTACCCCGAATTACTGGTGGTGTGTCTGTATGGGTCCACAGCAACTTCAGTCCTCGCCTCTGGAGAAGAAAGAATTGGACTGAGAGGCATAAAGTAGAAAAAGAGACCAAGGCAAGTTTCAGAGCAGGAGTAGAAGTTTATTTAAAAGGCTTTAGAACAGGAAAGAAAGAAAAATTTGTTTGGAAGAGACTCAAGTGGGCACCTGAAGGTCCAAGATAGAAAAGAGAACAAAAGAAGACAGCAAGAAACTGGAGGTTTTAACCTTGGTCCTAGGACTTTATAGGCTTTGCTCTTTCCCATGATTGTTGTTTTAAGGTGGGCTTTCTGCATGTGCAGTGCCCTCCTTACCCTTAGGAATTGAGCATGACCAGTGTGTTTAGGGAGTTATATGCATGCCCATCTGAGGCTTTCTTCCCTTTACTGGTGGAGTACACCCCTGGAATATCATACTTCACTATTTTTGTCTCTTAACCCATATGCCCAGAAAGTTGCTTCTCCCTGGGGCCTGCATTCAGTTAACATTTTTAATGTTAACTGGTGTAGACCATCAAGAAATTGTCTCTCCTTGGCTGCCGAATTATTATTTTTGGAGAGGCAATGTGATAATTGCCAAACCATCATTTGACATTTCTAGTGGGTTGGGGGAGAGCTCTCTCTTGCCCTGCTCATTGCCTACCTATCTGTAACATGCTCGCTGTTGATATTATAATACTGGAACCCATTTTGTAGAATTCTACTATGCTTTTCTCTTTCTTTCCTTTTTCTTTTCTTTTCTTCTTTTTTTTTTTTTTCTTTTTTTTTGACAGAGTCTCACTCTGTCACTCAGACTGGAGTGCAATGGTGCAATCTCAGCTCACTGCAAACTCCACCTCCTGGGATCAAGTGATTCTCCTGCCTCAGCCTCCTGAGTAGCTGGGATTACAGGCATGCACTACCATGCCTGGCTAATTTTGTATTTTTAGTAGAGATGGGGTTTCATCAACTTGGCCAGGCTGGTCTCGAACTCCTGGCCTTCAGCAATCTGCCTGCCTCGGCCTCTCAAAGTGCTGGGATTACAGGCATGAGCCACCATGCCAGGTCTCTACTATGTTTTTCAATGCAGTGAGAAGAATGTATATGTTTTCTAATCTGTGATAAGCTTGTCATGGACCCAGCAACAATGTTATGGTTGCCACAAGTGCCTCAGGTCCTTTATGAAAATAGTTTCTTGTCTTTACATGTAAGAACAGCTCAGGTGCCATTCAATGGGGTTGAGTGTGGAGCAGAGACCATTCTGACCTTTCCACTTATCATCTCTATCTGTGGACTAAATACAGCAAAACATCCTCTCCTTCTTTAGTTATAGGAATGTCAACTACAATCAATCTTCTTCCCCTATTTATCAATTTTGCTCAGATATCAGAGGCTTAGGATAAGATCTTTATTATATACTTAAGAGACAATAATTGATGCTATACTTTATTATCGTTAAACATTTATATAAGTAATCCTAGATTTCCCTTGAAAAGATTATTTTATTCTCCCCTGAGAAGCAACTTCATTCTAAGGCTTAGTTAAAGGAAAACAAAAATTTTGTGGTTTATGACAATGAATAAGATTCTAATAAAGACAGTTGACTAATAGGCAAAAAACTGACATCACCAAATCTTTCCATCTAGGCCAGTGTGAAACTCAGTCCTCGGCTTCTGATGAGTCTACCATGACATTGACAACCCACCAGCTGAAGGAAAGTCTCTACATGGACTGTGTTAAAGAGATTCAGAGGCGTCTACTGAATTTCCACCACAAATTGTCTAGTGTAAAGGAAGATCAGTGTTCCTGCTGAAGAAGAATGGAAACATAATGGAATCAGTTCAGTGTGTCTGTGGAAAGAACTTATTTCTCCATTCCCCCAGGAACCAGGCAAGTGGCAGTTCTCTTATCTATGCTAAATAGTCAAAGGCATCCTCACCACTTACTCAGAATAATCCCTTTTTAATGGCAGAGAAGTCTCATCCAGAAAAGTGTTGTAAGAAAATATATTGTGGGAGCCAAGATTCTCTTCCAGGCATAGAGAATTTTGTAAGAATGAAGGGCAATTTGCAATTTTATCAGCTTTCTCTTGAAAACAATTGCTTTACTGTCTCTTGGGCATATTGATGACCACATAATAGTTGTAAAGTTCCCTATTTCCTTTTCCAAAGGGAAAATGGGATAATCAGTAGAAGATAGGGGATGACAAAAAGACGTATAGGTAGCCTCCTTTGATATGATGGCCCAGTTAAAGGGTAAATTGTTCTGGGATATAAAACACCACCATGCATGATGAGGAGAATTAACAAGGGAATTCCCATGAAATAAGATAATGAAGACCTGGAAGTGTAGAGAGCATTTGGTCAAACTTCTTTCATTATACAGATGAAAGAACAAGGTCCCAGAAAAGATAACTGTAAGTCACATAATTAGTTACTAGCGGAATCAACATCAGAATTAAGATTTCATCACCTCTTGCATAATCCTTTTCCTCCTGAAACCAGGTACAA